>NC_053127.1:29023214-29175714 GCF_010015445.1 Perca fluviatilis | reverse complement strand
GCTACGGCAGCTCCGACAAAGATACCACTGTGTGGGAAAATGAAAGCAGACAGGAGCAAGATAAAGAAATGAGAAAAGAAATAGCTGGAGGGAGAGCACAGTAACACTGGTAATTTAAACCAGATTATTTTGTCAAATTGTAACATGCATCCTAGGTGAAATGTTCACATCATACATTATTAGTTGTATGTATGTATTATTAGTTGTATTATTAGCCACTGTTGGACCAAATGCATGCTCTAGGGGGGGAATTTTTGGGTCTTTGTAAATTATAGTGTGGACCTGGACCTACTTTGTCTGTAAAGTGTCCCAAGGTAACTTTTGTCATAATTTGACACTATAAATAAAATTGAATTAAATAAAGTGAATGTTGATGATGAAATGAAACAACCTCTAAGCAACATTCAAATTCAAATTCAATTCAAATTCAAATTGTATCTTTCACATACACAATCATACACAGTACAATGTGCAGTGAAATTCATTGTGTACCTGTTCCGGCTCCATAAAAACAATAACAATATATCCATAAAAATGGTAACAATAGATGTCATAATTGAGGTAAACACGTTGACATCGTCAGAGCTGCACTAACGTATCCCAGTCTGTGCTGTCAAGAGCGTCCTGTAAGGTGGCCTCTGATTGGTCAGTCCAGCGTGTCTGTCACCTCCCTTTCCATCGGGGCTTCCTGCTTTAGCCGTTGTTTATATTTTGGTATGAGGAAAGCTGCAGCATGGTCAGATTTGCCGGACGGAGGTAGGGACTTGGTTTTGTAGCCGTCCTTGAGGGGTGAGTGACAGTGATCCAGCGTTCTCTCTCCTCTGGTGGGGCATGTGACGTGCTGCCGAAGGTCAGGTCTGACCCTCTTCAGGTTAGCACCTGAGTCAAAATCTCCTGCTACAATGACAGCTGCATCCCGATGTTCAGCCTGGTGGTTAATGAGAGCCTCATGTACAGTAGTTCAGACAGAGCAGTGACAGTATTTGCTTGTGGTGGGATATAAACAGCACTGATGATAACTCCGGAGGAAGGTAAAACAGGCAACATTTGATTGTCTGGAGCTCAAGGTTGGGTGAGCAGGAATGTGTGAGATGATGGACGTTCCTGCTGTCACACCAGTATTTGTTCATCAGGAGACATACTCCACCACGCCTCGACTTTCTGGACTTTTTCGTTCTGTCCATTCGGTGAACAGAGAGGTGATCCGCTGGTTGAATTGCATGGTCTTGTATCGAGTGTGTTAGCCATGTCTCAGTGAGGCAGATGCTGTTGCAGTCTCGCATGTCCCTCCGGTATTTAATTCTGGCTCTGAGCTCGTCCAGCTTGTTTTCTATTGACTGGACATTAGCTAGCAGGAAGCTGAGCAGTGGTGTGCGGTGTGGCCTGTTCCTCAGCCTGTTTCTGATGCCTGCCCATTTACCTCTAGGCCTTCTCCATGACCTGTTGCTAGCGCATTCGTTGTTGTTGTCAGCTCTCCTCACGATCTCGCTGGGCCAGGTTGGATCGGGAGTGAAACTTTCAGGGAGACAGCATGAGTCGAGTATATTTAAAAGTGTCTTTTTTGTCGTATGTAGATGACATAGCTCAGGTTAGATTAATAGATTTAGGAAAAAAATGAAGAAGAAAAAATAGACTGAACAGGTACTAAGGCTGCTGTACTCACCGGTGCCATGGTAACCATTTGACCCCTGGAATATTAATCTACAAATATAGAATCAATCAAACAGACATGAGGAACAGATTCCTCTTGTTGCTCTGCTATTCTGCCCTCAGGGTAAAGCGTGCTCATTAAACAGATTTCTCAACAGTAATGCACATTCTCAGTAATGAGTTTTCTTAACAGATTTGCAGAAAACTCTTAGCAAGACCACGTTTGGTTTCCTTCTCAACATTGTTTACAACTTGGTTTATTGCTTCAAGGATACTTTCACTGTCCAAGGAAGATAGTGAAGTTCAAGGCGATGATGGTGCATTACTGCATTGTAAATCAGGAGAAGGAGCTCTTTTGTGGACACAGTAAGTGTTAGCGTTGACAAACTGCATGTAACTCATTTAGGTCATAGCATGAGGCATGACACAGTACAGTGCTTCTGCATGCTGAGCGCTGGGAGCGATAATCCCAAGGGCGCCAGGGCTCAATAAGAAGCAATCAGCAACAGCGGCACGCCCTCCACAGCTCTCCTCCATCTTCCCACAAGGCACTGCTCCGAGTCAGCCCCCATCCATTATGCATCAAAACCCACGCTACAAATCTCCTCAAATAGAACAGAGTGTCAGACGTGATAAAGAACAATCGACCAAGGGGAGGGAATCAAAGCACAAAAATTCCCAGGATGAAAAATATTCCACTTTGCTCTCTGATGTTGTTCTTTGTTTTTCTTTGTTTGTGTTGTTATTCGAGTTGTATGTTCATGTCTCTCGTGGGATGCTTGCCGAGGAGCAAGTCATCCGTCATCCTAATTGGTTGTGTTTAGAGAGCAACTGTTGGTTTGACAGAGAAGCTTTTCCACTCCTTCTGGTCAAAACAAAGCTGTGGTTCTGCTATCAAAGATGGATAGCTAAGTAAATAGAAATAGCCACAGATGTGATTATCCCAGCCTTGTCTGTTTGTCTGAAGGTTTTTTGCCTCAGTGTGTTTAACTGTTGTAATCTAGCATCCTTTATCTTTATATGCCTGGAGCACAGACAGACTCAGCTGGGTGGAAGCCAGCAGCCACTGCGTCTGGTTTTAATGAGATTACATTAGTTGAGATGTTACTGGGTATGTTAAGATACAAGGAAACCTCACAGGGTGGCTGCCACTCTTCTATGCCAGAGAAAACTGTTCCAGTCCCTTTTTTAAAATTGGTAATAATGACCTTAAATGCATTTTAGTTAGGGAAAAACCACAACAAAACCACAGAACTGAACAGCAGAAGAAAAAATTAATAAACAGGAAATGATGTTGGATTCCAACAAGTTGAAAAAGCCAACAGGTAATAACAAACAGATAATAAACCAAACAAAAGCACACTGTGGTTCCCACAAGAAATGTTAGATGCCACACAAATGTAATTCCTGAGCCAGATCACTTGAGCCTGCAAAGAATGCCTTGCTGTTCCCTGCTACGCACTGCAACATCCTGCATTGCCCTACGCCATGAACTACTACAACTACTATTCTAGTCATAGTTCCATTATCCTTATTGTTACTATAATTGCCACTGTTCACCATACCCCCATCCGGCACCGCCTACCAAGAGACTGGGTCTGTCTGAGGTTTCTCCCTAAAAGGAAGTTTTCCTCACCACCCAAGGTTTCTCCCTAAAAGGGAGTTTTTCCTCACCACTCGCACTAAATGCTTGCTCTTGAAGGAACTATTGGAATTGTTGGGTCTTTGTAAATTATAGAGTGTGGTCTAGACCTACTCTCTGTAAAGTGTCTTGAGATAACTAAATCAAGATAACTCTTGTTATGATTTGATACTATAAATAAAATAAAATTGAATTGAATTGAGTTGAACTGACTTGAATAAAACAATGTCCAATCCAAATATAATTTGTTCAAAGAAAAATAGCTGTTAGGGTAACAAATCAGTCTAAATATGGGTTTGGGAAGTAAATGGAAAACAGATCTTCCTTCAGAAATTGGGGGAATCAATGAAAACCACTTCTTAAAATTCAGAACCAGGACTTGCTACACATAGAAAAACAAAGAAAGCATCAATAAATCAAGAAAAGTTGAATTAACTGAATGGATATTTTTCATGTGTTTCATGTGAGCTGAGTGACATTGCTTAACTGTTTTCTAGCAACTCTTTGATGTAGACTGTACTTAACAGGGTTTACAGTGAAGGACAAAGCCAGCCCCTGGTGATATATTGGACAGCAGGGAACTATGGGAAATCCATCTTTGTCAATCCACTACTTTACATGGTAACAGTATTGCTCATAACGGCCCATTTTTCACTCCATCTAATCTCCTCACATCTTCCATTTCCTCCTACCCTCTCCTGTCAGATGGACATTTAATGGCACTGACCAACCGTCATTCATATTAATGTGTATTAGCCGAGAAATCACATCACTTTTTACAACCTGACTGACGCTCATCGGGTAATTACAATTTTAGATTCATGTAGGTTTTGGAACTGTGTCACAAAAAGTTTGCCAACTTCTTTTCACTGTGGGAAATGGTGGACTAAAGGTTAAATAAGCAAGCTTGTGACCGGGAGGTTGCCGGTTCAATCCCCAGACTGACAGGATAAAATCTGGGTGGGGAAAGTGAATGAGCAGCCTCCCACCACCACTGAGGTTCCCTTGAGCAAGGCACTTACCAAAACCTGGACGTCGCTTAAAGTGCTACAAACCCAGAAACTGCAGTTTGCATTTTGTCTCCTACCAACAGTGTGTTGCTTTGTTTTAAGCATGACCATAATAATTTGCTAACCATAACCAAGTAGTTTCAGTCGCCTATATTCAACCAAAGTTAACCATTGGGATGCATGAAAATGTTGGAGGACACTTATCAATATACATGGTGAAATGTGCCAAAAGTTTGGGGGGGGGGGGCTTCTAATGGAAGTCCAGTATTACTGTTAAAACAAGTTTTGACCCATTATTTGGCCCTTTAATGGGTATCATATATCTACTGAACCCTCTGACAGCTTTAACCTGCCTCTGAACCCTACCAAAGAGCTTGCTGGTTTGCCTTCTATCTGCATTGTATCTGCTTAGGCTGAACTACAATGGCTGGCCCCACTGACTTAATAGGTGGTATTATCTGAATGTCATGGCCCGCTCAGTTGTCCAGCCACTATCAATGTTTATCTACAGGGACGTGCACAGACATTTTGGGCGGCAGGGGTTCAAGGAAAAGAAAAAATAGCCTAATAGTTAATAAATAATTATCTATTTGAAATTTAAACATAACATTATATATATTTACACAACTCTGACTACCTTACCAATTTATTGTATTTACCTTGTGCAATTATTCAATAGATTTAATAAATACCCAACAAATAATCAGTTCACACAGAGACTTTTTAGTATTCACCCAGTTAATTGCAAATCGCAAAACAAAACTCTGCCACGATGTGCATGTTTTCTATGCTACTAGTTTCAAGTATATATTTAGAATAAGTGACTGCACTAAGTAGAGGGACATAGTTCCACCAAGAATTTGGTCATTTTGCAAATAGCAATAAATAATTGTAAATCTTTTGGTGCTATTGAACTAAATAACACTTCAACAAATCTTTTTGAAAAATCTCAATTGCAATTTTGTTAATTTTACAACAACAATTAGATTAGGAGCCTACGATCAAAATAATGAAGTTGCTGTTAAATGCAGGACACCTTTTTACATGTTGTGGTCAATTTAGAGATGTTGGTCTATTTTGCGTCCGTGTCTTCTATTACTCTATTGGAAATCAAACTTTCAAAATAGACATTTAGATGCTTTTTATTTTAGGCTCCATCTGTAGATTTCTTCTAAATGAATCTACATATTTAAACATAACATTTAACTGGGGAAGTTCTGTACTGCTATGTTTAGTTATTTTGTTTATCCTGTTCACCTGCAGTGCCTTGTCAAATGTATGCAAATTAGTGCATTTTAATTCCAGGGGTACAAATAGTCACCAGAAAGTTTCCAGTTTCCATGCATGAATGATAAATGACCTGTTTTACCACAAAAAATTTTTTTCACAAAACCACTTTACCTGTATCTACACATCAGCCCTTCGAAGCAGGCTATATACACTTCTGTCGATAACACCAGCAATTAAAATCATCAGCTAACTAGTAACATGCTAGTAACAACCAGGAACCAGCTACAAACATGTTAAGCTAATCAGCAAACAATCCTCCTCAGCAACCACCTTAGCAAGCCACAAGGCATACACTTACACAACAGCTAACAACAACAACCAACAACAGTGACAGATGTTGCCCCATTGATTTGAGTTGCCAGATAAGAAAATTTATCATTTTAGAGGGCAATGATAAATTATTTATTTTGCGAATTTATTCATTTGAGGGATTGACACCAAAACATGATATTTAGCTAAAAGAAATCCTATATCAACCTCTACTCAAAGCCATTAAAAATGGGATTCAAACATACATCAGTACCACTTAATTTCTTCACTCGGTCACTGACGTGTAGGAAAACTGTAGCGGTCCTCATTAGAGTGTTGCACACATGCAAAAGCAGAACATCTGGAAACCCACAGCAGCTCGGTCGGCTCAGTGTGGCAGGTGTGTATCAACATGCACATATAAAACACAAAGCGAGATTTAAGTCATACTGAAGTCCTCAGGATCAAGCCCACACACAATCATCGCTGTGGATGCTACCTTTCAGGGCCGGTCTCCATCTGCTTGGCCCTCACCATGGCTGCAGCAGCATATGTCAGTGTTTGGTTTGGAGAGCTGAGCTGAGCTCTCTGGGTCAGCCTTTCATCTGGTCCTTTGATAGGTCTTGCTGGCTCTGGCTGTGGATGAGAAGGTGGATAGGACACACACTTAAGGCATAAGGCATCTTTGAAAGGTATCTTGAAAACTAACGGCCAGATTTCTATAAAATTTGCCTTTGATATTCGAGGATGAATCCTATTGATATTAGTAAACCCCTGAGTGTATTTTGTGCAGTTATTTCTTTGTGCTCGCCATCACTCTGATGATCAGTCACATAGTAACACTAAGCATCATTTTAACATGTACATATTAGAGACCGACCAATACATCGGCGGGCCATATTATCTGCCGATATTAGGCATTTTCCAAACTCTCGGTATCAGCATTTATAATGGCTGATAAATGAATATTTAAAAAATAAAATGGACGAAACCCCCTTCAACCATGTTCTGAGTGTTGGCGTTGCATAATTTGTCCACCAGAGGGCGCTCTACAACGTCCCTGTTGGCAACACTCGTGTTTAACCCTTTAAGTTTCATAGACTCTTAATATTAACAGACAATACATTTTATTTATCAGAACTTTAATATATTTTGATGTTCATCTGTTCTGTTGTGACAATAAAACAAACAAGTTTATTTTTAAACTGCATTATCATATTATTTTAGTGAGGATTCATAAATAACTACAAATAACTAATATTAGGGAAATCTGTTCATGTTTTGTTATGCGTTTCTGGATTTCTTTTTTAAATACAGTATATATATATATCGAATTTTTAAATCACCAAATATTTGTATCGATATCAGCCTTAAAAATCCTTTATCGGTCGGGCTCTAGTACATATCATCACTGTCAAATATGAATCTAAGCATGCTTAATGTATAAACATACTTGGCCAATAAAGCTGATTCTGATATAAGTGAACATGCAATTCTTCTCAAACACAAGTTCCACATGCACATGTCACAGGAACGTTGCCTGAGTAACACATTATTGCTACACAGCTATAATCTGTTCAAAGCTCTGCTGTTGTAGCATTTCAAAGAGGACAAGTATGCAAATAGTTGTCATGTTACAGTGTGTTCTCCCACCCATATTGTTATTCCTCATCAGAAGTACAGGCCTTGAGGTATGAAAATATGAACAAAATAAGTCTGGATGAAGGGAATCCGAGAAAGTCGGTGCCACGACATCCTAGTCAAAATAGCAATTACATGCTGGCCTGATTCATAAGATAAACGCAGAGCAGGGTTCCCGAGACAGTGAACACTGTCTGATTGTGCCAAGGTCTCTGAATTCAATTAGTGACACACACACACACAATCTCTCAGGGGGTTGGTAGCTCAATCAGGTGTGGAAACCTTGCTATTTCTGATTTATCTGGAAAACACAGTTACCCTGTGTGTGTGTGTGTGTGTGTGTGTGTGTGTGTGTGTGTGTGTGTGTGTGTGTGTGTGTGTGTGTGTGTGTGTGTGTGTCCAAAGCTGCTTGACAACACACTGAGCTGTCACTAAAACCTCAGTCAAGTCTATCCAGCCTTTACTATGGCTGCATTCAAGTCAAATGGGTTGTAGTTTAATTCCAAAGAGAGGGAAAAACTGAAACAAACATCTTAAAAAGTACTCTTGAGCAAGGCATTTAAATCTAATCCCGGAGTCTTCTTTCGTAAACAAACACATTTCATTTGTGTTAATCCACGAGGGCTTTGAGCGTGCATGAACCCTTTATGAATGCTTTCCATAATCCTGCAGACCTTGTTTGAAGGAATAACCCATGATTGGTACAGTAATGTTGAAAATGGTAATGATATGGGAAGCCTTGAAATGTCTTGTGGTGATCAACGGCAGCATGTTATGGGGCAGCCAAGTAATGGAGAGTGTACAGTTTGGTGGACGCAGGATTATGTATTTTATCTCTGCTGGTGATGTATACCTGCTGGCTTTATCACAATGGGGAGGTTTGCAGCTGAGTGGGAAGTGGCTGTGATGAAGGACACAACCTCCAAGTCAGGGCCATGGTACCTCAGCCTGCTATCATGCGACAGGATTGTTGAAATTGTGTCAAAAATTAAAATTCAAAAATTAAAATTCAAAATGAATTTACATTTACAATTATGACATTTGGCACTAGCTACTGTAGTGATGATTAGGACAACACTATTATATCACGCAGTATTACTGTAGAAAGGTGAGTTTAATGCCATGGGGTATTAGATAGTTTATTTTTTATTTTTTTGAAAGTAAATTCTTATCTGATTATAACCTCCAAACAGGTTAAGATATCTTAAGATAAAATGGGACAACATAACGTAAGAGATACGATTTTATTTTAGGATTCTTCTGAGAATGTCAGATGAGACAGTAGCAACAGATATGACACAGATTACAGATAATAAGCATGCACAGGTATAATAATAGGGGGAATGGAAAGCAGTGGTAGTGCTCTGTGACTCCAAAGCATGAATGTGCTGTGTGTGAAAATGAAACAAGGTAGCACTGAACAAGAATGTGCATGCTTAAAAATCCTTTGTGCTTTAATCTTGTTATCTCGACTATCAGGGCAGAGAATATACAGTACTGAGCATCCAAGTCGCAGCTGCAAACCTAACTTGGAGCAACCAACCAAAGGTGATTTAGTTTAACACTCCAATTCTCTGTTCCTGACAGGGACTGAGTCTGCTGCAGGTCAAAGACAAAGACCCAGATACAGAAGTGGTTTGAAGTGGTAAAGTCCTCTTATAATCCCTCTATAATCCTCCACTTAAGGCCGACTGTGATCCACGGTCTTCCCTGGAGGAGACAGAGAATACAATCCTACTGGGCCTATCAGCCCAGTGCCTTGATAAAGAAGTTCTATCTGATTTACTATTGCAGCTAATTGGAGCTCCACTGTGCTAATTAAATCAAGGAGCCAACTGGCGTGTGACGTACAGTGTGTGTCCCAACAGATGAAAACTTCCCACTCCTTTTTATGTCAACATTCCAGATAATATTCCAGTTGATTTTTGTACTCTCTCCATATGCACAAGGAGGCTGCCCGTTGTCTCATTTAAAATCAACCGATAACATAAGAACCTCGACTGCCTGGGTGTTCTAAGCTCTCCACAATCAGGACTATTTGAAAATGTCAGGCTCCCTTGTTAGAAATTCAAACAGCCAAAGAGGCAATTATGCCATTTTCATGTATCCACAGAGGCCTTGCTGCCTCCGACACAACTCTGACACCGTGCCCCCGTGTTTTAATACGGCCGACAGGAAAGTTACATTCCTCCGCTGCTATGAAAAACTAACCGAGCCGTATTAATACCCCCCTCAGCAGCCTCCATTCCCACCGCCTGCCTCTCCTATCTCTCTCAATCACCCTTATCTCTCTCTCTCCAGCCCTCACCTCCTCTTTCATTTTCTAGACAGTCTATCATTTGGGAAACACAGCGGCATGATTGTGGCTTCCGCTGGAGGGGGAGAGCGGAATGCTATCATCGCTCCCAGGGCCATAATCAATAGTGTCAGTAATGGCGATGGCGGGAAGAGAACAGTGGATTGCTGCGGGGTCCTCAGAGATCATATTGGAGGGCTTTGTCTTTTCTCTGGCTCTCCCCACAGTCCTGTTAAATTATTCTGCAGGCATTCACACTGTCAGGCTCACTCCACGGAGGGCTGCAGGAGGGAAACACTATTCTGGTATAAAGAGTTTGGAGATCATGTTGCCTGTTGAAAGGCTTCCAAAGATATAGTTATTGGTAAAGGTGCGCTAGTATATCAAAATATGTAAATTCATACCATGAGTAGTTTTAGCCAAGCTATGTGTTTGGTCAGAGATGCAACATTTTATCTTTCATTTAACTTGTCTAGTTCATTCATTTATGTTACCCTCTTCTTTTTACTGACATTTTGGTGCAGGCTGCAGTACTAAACCTGTATGCAATGCTCACATAAAAATGCCCCCACTGGTGTTATTACCACATTTTTTAAAAGCTAGAATATTATGTTACACTTGCAGGACAGATCCTCAGAAACATTTTCATGGGGAAAGGATTTATTGCAGGCAGTATGTCTCACCAACATTTTGTGCTGCAGAGGATGTAAATCACACGAGAAAGACACACCAGTGGGATAAGCTCACACTTTGAAAATCATTCCAGGTGGTAAATCACTTGAGCGATAATAATGATCCATGCTTGAGCTTATACCTCAGTGTTAGTGCTGGTGAACCATCACCACAGAAAAAGCTGACTTCACAGCTGTGTCTGTTCAATGTTCAGGTTTGTGTGTTTTAGTTGACCTCTGATGTCATCTTTTTAAAGTAATGATCCTTAGGATTTTCATGGAACCAAACACACTTCTGATGGAATTTCTGGTCTGCATTTTCTCAGCAACAGCCAATCAATGTATTTACACTCAGTAAATACCTCTCAATACAGTAGCTTTCATATTTAGTGGCGGGGTCCACCAATCCCGCACAGGATTCAAATTTCCTTTAAGGCAGTTACACACCAACCAGACGGCCAACCGTCGGCAGACCAAAAAGTGCCTCGGAACACACCGAAGAGACGTCTCCATAACAGCAGGCGGCGCTACTCTGTATTGTTGCCCAAAAAATGAAAACCAGCAGCTGATTGGACGAACGCGTCACATGGGTCTGTTTTCTACGTAAATTCAAAGCCAGACTGTCATGGCGGCTTGTTCAGAATACGATCTCATATTGTATTAAAATAGTTCACTGAAACATGTTTCTGAAAACATTTTAAGTGAGAAATAGGCCGTGCAGTTGCTGAATCTGTCTTCATTTCAGATTAACAAAGGCCAGTTTAAAAGATTTTCGTCAGATTTTGAGAGACTCTAGTCACGCTCATTCCGCTCGCCATTTCCGGGTGAGTCACGACTGCCCTGTCTCCGACTGAACATGTCAGGTCGGCCAAAATGAATGCCGACAGCCCCTCAGACGGACGACGGCACGGGACACACCGAACAGACTCGAGTCACCGACCTCGACAGACTGTCCAACGGCCGATTATCGGGTTAGTGTGTCAGCGCCTTAACACACACAAGAGATTCTCAACATAGAAAGTTAAACGAGCATTAAAAAAAATACATAAACAATCAGGCATTAGTGAGAGCAAAAACGGCAGGTGCTGATGAGTTACGTCAGTGTTTGAGTGGTGAAGCAAGAGAGGAGAGCGGCCGCCGGTGAACGGTGTCTGACTTAGCGTAGCCAGCATGACATAAAATCGTGGTTGTTCATGGAATGAGAGAAAAGGCTGACTGGCTGACTTTTTTTGTTACAATAGTTTGTTTGGGGCGCCTGGATAGCTCACCTGGTGGAGCGGGTGCCCATATATAGAGGTTTACTCCTCAACGTACCAGCCGCAGGTTCGACTCCGACCTGTGGCCTTTGCTTCGTGTCCTATTCAAATAAAGGCCTAAAATGCCCCAGAAATAATCTTTAAAAGTTTGTTTGGCTGCACTGTAAACAGACTTCTGGGACCTGGAGTATTAAACCACACTTGCTGTTACCACCAGTAACCACGGGTGTCACCAAATAAATAGAGCTGAAATCTTCAATAATTCTATTTTTTAACCTTTTCTTTAACCTGACCCTGTGACAAATTCTCATACAACCATACCTGATGCAATTAGCTTAAATGCAATGTAAAGCTATTGTATTCTGAATGAGTAAAAGCAAATGAAGTCTCTGGCATGTGAGGAGGAGCCCTCTGGATTGTATATTTTATTTTAGCACAGTGACATGTCATCGTTTAGGCCAGCACTGTATGAGCCATAAAACTCCAGGCAAAATGCTGTTCTCTTGCCCCCCTGGCAGTATTGAGAGGTGTGGAAGAACTATCTGTTCTCACAGGGGAAGCCACAGAGAAAATAGGGCATTGCTGTCAAGACATGGTAGAAGCCACAGTGGACCTGCAGAGGATTAGGCAAGCAGGCCCCAGGCTGCCTGACTGCACCAACCCATCATCACAGACTGCATTTAAAAATGTGCTCAAACTACCTTGTAATGTTAACAGATGGTACCTTTTCGCAGTACTGTCATTACATCTCAATTCAAATGTCCCCAGATGGAGCTTTTCAGCTCTGCGTATGATTCATTTTCTCTGAGTGTGCTTACAAGAGAAAATTAGCACTAAGTAATGTGAGAAGTCAGCCATCTCAACTTGTGACAGCATCTTACAGCCACTGAACTGCCGTGTCAAGATTTTTCTGATCCCTTCATTATTAGCCAGAATGCAGAAGAAGGCACATAGATTATTCAGCTGCTCAGCTTCCCCTCACAACAGGAAGCACTGCTTTTTTAAAGCCATCTTGTCAGAGGACGGGATAGGAGCTGGTGGGACGGGGTGGCGGGAGCAGAAAAGATACAATTTCACAGCTGAGCACGCCCGTTTGGTTCTCCGGTGTGAGCAGGGAAAGATTTCACACCTGAGGTAATAACAGAGAGGAGGTAGAAGATGGGATCAAATTTTTACACTGTCTGTTTCCCTTCAACAGGGAAGGCAGTGTTGCCCTTTACAAGTTTTTAAAATAGCACATGCTTTAAAAAAGCAACACAGTGTCTTACATTTACTTAACTGTACTCATTTTTCTCCCTTTAGCCCTTATTCATCTGGTGAGATTATTTGTGCAAAGGGTAGATTTACAAGTTTATTTGTGTCTCTCTCGTGAATTGAACATTTGTGTTTGGATTTCAGGGCTTTTTGTAATCAAAGAAATTATTCTACACACTCTTTAAATGTTAATATCATAATCTGCTGATGAAGTATTGTGTTAAGTTTTAGTTTGACTTTCAATCATAGTCTCTATAAAAAGTGAACGTGGTCTCAGTGACATCACCCATGGGTTTTTGAAGAGCCAAAATGAAGCTCAAAGTTGGTGGCTCCCGGTGGCTTCGGCCGTTGACATCTTGGCAGGGCCTGACGTTGGCTAACCTAAAAAATGGGCATAGGCGGAGCGTGGAAGGAGCTAAGGCGGGCTGAATAGAGCCAACATTATTCTCGCCTCCTGTGAAACCCCCTTAATTATGCATAACTAAGCCTTGTAATAATTTAAACGTGTGAGTTCTAAAAAAAATTCACCCAGCGTAGTTGTCATTAAGGGCGAAATTGGCTATAGAGAACAAAACCGTAAACATGTTTAACTCTGCTGTAAAGTTAAGCATTTTAACATGGGAGTCTATGAGGACTGACTCCCCGGGTTACACAACGCCATTGACAGGCGACCGAATGACACGCTCCGTGTCACTGATTAAAATTACAGATTTTTGAAGGTTTGAAAATTGTTGGAAACATTCAGGATAATGTAAGTACACAACAAAATATATAACCTGGGTATAGTCGTTTTTTAGACATTTGAATGTGGAAAAGTTACATCCATATTTAACCATCTTAGTTTAACGTGTTTGCTGTTTGCACACAAACATTCGCTCATCAGAAGTATTAAAACAAAGTAAAGCTGAGGCTGATGGTAATATCATTAGTTTTGCAGGTATTTGGTCATAAATCAAAACATGGGACAAATTAAAAAATTTGATTTGACGATTACTGTAGATAAAAACTTAAGTCCAAAAAGTGATTACAATTTATCCTGAGGGAGAACATGAAATGGTTGACCTTTGTGGCTTTGAGTGAAATATTTCAACTGTTAAATGGCCATGAATGCCATGAATTGTTTGTCAAAGTCATTAGGATTTGTCATCTGAGAACCATGAATGTCAGTGCCAATCCATCCCGTACATGTTGAGATATTTCACTGGATAGGTGAAAACTTTTACCTGCTGGTGACACAAGAAAAAGTCAGGGTATCACCAAAAATAGAGGTCTTCACGGGTCCAAAAATTCATGTCTGAAACCAAAATGACCCGGAAATGTACTAACCCTGGACCAAACTGGACCCGTCTATTATCTGAAAGCTGGGACTCGGACCCGTGCAGAACCCGAGCGGACCCGGGAGACCCAGACGGCACCGATTTGACGGCGGATTACTATTAACAAGTTAACGTCAATTTAAAAAGTTGTCAAAACTTTCTGTCTTACCTAATGTCACGTTAGTAACCTTCTCCCCTGTGCCTGGGTAGATGCTAGATCGGATCCGCTAGACGTGTTGACGTCAAAGGACGTGCCTCGTGGCCCGCCGTCTGTGATTGGTTTACTCTGGTAATCTTACCCTAACCCTAACCAATCCTCACTCCCCATGCCTAAACCAAACTACGTTGAGCATTCTAGCAGATTCAATTTAGGATCTACCCTGTGCCTGGTCTGCATTCTAGCAGATTCAATTTAGGATCTACCCTGTGCCTGGTCTGCATTCTAGCAGATTCAATTTAGGATCTACCCTGTGCCTGGTCGTCCTCCTTGCCAAGAAAGTTGGTAAAAATAAATCCAGGTTTTCTGTTATTCCTCTGAAAGAGCATGGCTAATCCACTCGTTATTTCCGCAGTTAAGTTTACTTGCTGTCACGGTGACGGATCATGGCAAACGCCGGCTCGTTTAGAATTAGCTTTGCAGCCTTGTTGCATCTAATGTTAGCATGATAAAAGATACCTTCGTCTGTTTGCCCTTTTGAACTAAAATAACGATTGCTCATTGCTATAGCTGCTAATGCTAGGATCGCTAATTTGCTGCCTGACCTGTGCTCTCCATGGTGCTCTCTGAATCTTCAACTCCTGAACAGAGGCCCTTGCTCGTGCAGGTCATGTGGCAGCCTACCACCTTGTGGCCACAGATGCACTTCGAACACACACTGTCTGGTCTCCACTCGGGTATTAGTAGGTTTTTTTACATCAAGAACCGGTTCCAACTTGGAAACGTTTCAAAAATTACGATTACAATGGAATCGTTTCTTCATTGGAATCATTTGGAATCTCATCAATGGTTACAAATTTAACACACACAAGTTTTGGTTTCCGTGGCGGCCACCGTACTTCCAGGCGCTTGTTGTGCTGCAGCCATGGAGCACAGTAACCCGCAATTTCCACCAACTGCGGAAAGGCTGTGGATCGGCTCCGCTGCGTGTCGGCTCCGTGCTCCGCCGTCCTTCGATACCCACTAGGTGCGGATTTGTTGCGGAACGGCTGCGGCCATGACTGACAGCTGAAGTCACTAGGACCCACGAGATCTCGCGAATTCACGTATGATCGCGCAATATAACAGGATGTAGTTTCTATAAACAGAACCACAAACTTGACTTCAGGGCTGTCTCCACCCATTATGACGTTTTCAAGGTGTAGTGCAGGGAAACATGATCTGCCGTGAGCACGGTGCATTTTATTTGGAAAATTAACCGGATGTTTTATTTTGTTTCTGTGCTCGACTTCCTGTCCCGCATAATCTACCCTGTGCTGAATTGCTGCGGAGCTCTCCGGCATCCGTCAAAAATAGAAGTTCTGCGTATCTGCTCCGGATCGCCAGAGCTGGGATGGAGTCGGAACAGTCAGTGAAAATACACACATTGACTTTAATGGAAACCTATTGACTCAGCCGCTGTTCCGGAGCGGATCCTTAAGCCCGGGACACACGGGGGCGGTTATTGGCCGTTGGACAGTCTGGCGAGGTCAGTGACTCGAATCTGTTTGGTGTGTCCCGTGCCATCGTCAGTCTGAGGGGCTGTCGGCGTTCATTTTGGCCGACTTGACATGTTCAGTCGGAGACAGGGCAGTCGGGACTCACCAGGAAATGGGGAGCGGAATGAGGTGACTAGAGTCTCTCAAAATCTGACAAAAATCTTTTAAACTGACCTTTGTTGAGCTGAAATGAAGACAGATTCAGCCACTGCACGGCCTATTTCTCGCTTAAAATGTTTTCAGAAAGTTTCAGTGAACTATTTTAGTACAATATGAGATTGTATTCTGAACGGCCGCCATGACAGTCTGGCTTTGAATTTCCGGAGAAAACAAACCCATGTGACGCGTTCGTCCAATCAGCTGCCGGTTTTCATTTATTGGGCAGCAATACAGAGTAGCGCCGCCTGCTGCTATGGAGACGTATTACGTTTCTCAAGTTGGTGTCGCCTCATTGTGTCCCGAGGCATTTTTTTGGACCTCGGGGACGCGACTGATCATTTCCACTGGCTTTTCTGCCGAGGGTCGGCCGTCTGGTTGGTGTGTAACCACTTTTAGGCGTTCCGCAGTTGGTGGAAATTGGGTATAAGTGGCACTCTAAAGTGTGGTTTTATTTTACGTTTAAAAAGCCCGGTAAAACTGTAAATCACCATTGAAAAGAAATTACATTTTCCTCTTATCTGTGAAATAAGCAAGTGACCCATTTTAACTCTACCCTTCAAAGGATCGTAATCGAGAATCGATTAGAATTAGAATCGACAGGAAGAATCGTAATCAGGATTGTTAAAATCAAAACGATGCCCAACCCTAGGTATTAGCCTACATATACAGTAATGTTAAACAGACCCGGGACCTGAGGTAATAGAACTCGACCCGGACTCAGTTGACCATATAAACTGTGAATCCAAACCCATACGGCTCGCGGGTTGGGTCTCAGGTTCTAGGTTTTGGGTATAGCCCATCTGTGGATACCTCTATCACCAAAGTCATTAGCTTTCATCCTATGGGCACCATGGATATCTGTAAAAACCTTTATAAACATCCGTAACAGTTGTTGAGATATTTCAGTCTGGACCAAAGTTTTGAAACAAACAATAAGACTGACATTGCCATCCCTGGAATCATGCCAAAAGTGAAGCCTTCCGTGTTTTCTCCCAGCAATCTTATCTCTGGGAAAAACAAAGCAAAAAACACAATCCACCCACAAATGCAAAATACATTCCCATCAACCACCAACAGGTCAATATCTGCATAACATCCAGTCTCACCAACAATAACGCACTTATGACCATCTTCATATTCTTCACTCTCATCCTTGCTGAATGCTGCTCCCCTTCATCATTATGCAGATACTATTTCAGCTCATTAGGTGTCAGTCAGACAGGCTAAACACAGTCCTCAGCTGAGGTATCAATCTGCCATCTCTATGGGCCCATCGGCAAAGCAACACACACACACACCTATAGCTGCGGTGAAGGATAATCAAAACCCATAATTGCTTTTTAAATCACAACATTAATGACAAAATCTCTCGATTGTAATGCATTGTAATCACGCCATTAATATGGATATGACTGCAGCATTGGGAGCCATCTGTTTGACTGAGGCAGTGCTGGACGTTTTCCAACAGACATACTCATTTCAAGGACTGTATTTTGGCCAGCGATCACAGGCAACATAATCAATGTGAATGCCGCCACAAGCGCTAGGAAACGAGGGACTCAAATTGATCCATCAATCACCTATTGAGACAATGTTTATTCAGCTTTGCATCACTTCACAGTTATTCAGCCTCACAGATGAAAGCTCCACTAGAAAAGATGGCAGGGACTGGAGAGCAATAGCATGGCACAAAAACAGGCGCTCTTTACACAAGGCTTTAGTGTTCACTTTTGGTGGGGTAGGTGATTGCCTTGGGTTACCTCTGGGTGGAATCAATTATACAAGGTTTTTAAAAAGGCCCTCTTTGGTCTTCACAGGAATGTGCGAAGCGAGCAAGCTCCCGAGGTGTCTAGCATTATTCTTTTTATGTTCTTACATCAAACTTTCTCTTTCTTCTCAAACTTTTCCATACTTACTGCTAGAGTGGAAATGTGGGGCATTTGAGATGTTATTGCAAAACTTCAATTGCCCCCCTCCCTCCCTCCCTCCCTCCCTCTCCTTCCACTTATGACTAATGTATTTCCAGTACAAAAGCATATGTTGCTTTTAAAAAAGCTCTGCAGCAACTCCTGGGTGCTGTCGCCATGTTTATGGTCGCTTGGGGGAAGAGGGGCAGGAACAGAAATACTCTGTATTTTGCCTCGGGGTATTTCTGACAGCGTCACTTTGTGTTTTAGCATTAAAAGAAATGATAGAGCCAAACCCTTCCTTTGTTGTGACATGGGTCTCTCTGTGAAAGTCTGGGGAGGCCAGCGGCGGGAGGAACAGGTTATTATGGGCATCCCAAGGCGAAGAGAAAAAGTGGAGCCACATTTCAGAAGTGGAGATTCTGGAGAACAAAGCATTTGCAACTTAAATGTAAGACTCTGCAGTTAAATCAAAATAAGAAAAAAGCATGCTTTCAAAGAAATCAACATAGCAACAAGGTGATTTTGCCAGACACAGACGCGTCATTGCCTCATTTCTTTTACTGAATGTGTACTGTGTTTTGTTAATTTCTGTGATATAATAGTCCAAGAGTCTAGACAGGGAAGACTGTGGAATGTCAATGTAACTGCTCCGTGATGATGATGATGAATGCCAGACAGACTTTATGTTAACATGACTTCAAACACATTTTCCTGGTTCAGTCCTGTTAGTTATACATTGGAGAAAAGCTAATTTGACGATAAAAGCAGAACCAATAGGGGCCCTTAAGTTATTGCATGCAGCACTTTCAGATTATGCCTTCCCTGCATCCAATTTGCAATAGTTTCCTGGAGTTACAAAACTCTTGAAAGAAAACATTTTTGTTGCATCTTCTAAGTGTAGCTTGAAGCACAAAAGTATGCAAACCACATGCTACTGTCTGTCTGTTACATCTGCTGCCTGGCACTTTAAATTTGGGGCTTTTCTTACCTGCTGAAACATGGGAGCTTTGGGTCTTTCTAGTCTGTGGTTAATTGACAAGCCTGCCTACACTCCCTTAGAGCACGAGACAGTCTGCAGGGAGGAGGGCAACTAACGCAACTCATCTCATCTCTCTGCAGATTTCTTCAGCTCTTGTAATTAATTGCATCTTTAAAAAGAATAAAATGTAAATAGACCGTTGACATGCTGCCAATTAATTTTAAATCGCTGTCTTCCTGACATTTTCTGCTCAACCGAGGGGGAAATCAAAAGTTTTAGAGGGTGTTATGAAAGCTTAAATAGTGTCCCTTTGTTCCTAGCAACACATTGTGAAAAATGCATTCATGCCTGACAAAGTGCTCCTGCTCTGTGTAATCAATCCTGTCAGCTTCTACCGGTCGAAGAAGATGGGGCGGAGGGAAGATCTGAGAGAAACCACCATCTCACTTGTCTGCCCTTGTTCTTTGATCAGGCAAAACAAGATTCTTTTTATATCGAAGAAATGTAGATATAGACAAAACCACCTTATCTGTGCAGGACAAATATACATTCACTTGGTTATGTATTTGGCAATTAAAAGGTCAGTAACCATTTACCTCTATGATCACTGTCAAGTCAACAATTCCATTCCAACCAAGCCAACTACCATATGCTAATGTTTTTAATGCCTTAAAGCACCAATATACAGTATAATGAGGATGATGGTGGTTTTACCTTTAACGTTTTAAGCTGTTGTCGTCATGCGTCACTGTGATTGGCTCAGCTGTTTCACAGCGGTGCGACCAGTAATGTGACTCACTGAGAGCATATTTATTAATCACCAAAACCTCTGATCTATACTTACTTTACTGACATTTTTTTTTTAAATCCCGTAATGATATAAAAACCCCATGGGAACTTAACTAAGAATTATTGAATAAGAAAAAGGCCAACGCAACTATTCCATATGCAGTTATTAGATGGTGTTAAAGCTTTACTAACCCATTGTACATAGTAAATAATTTCAATTACTTTTTGTAAATATTGGTCCCTCATTGGCCACAAATATATATATATATATATATATATATATATATATATATATATATATTTAAAAAAAATGATTCTGTCCTTGCTAATATCAAGGAGCAGTATCCTTATGTTTGATCCTCCTACCTGCAAAGAAGTGCACGACACTATATTAAAAATGAAAGATTCTGCTGCGGACCATGATGAGATAAAATGTAGTCTTGTAAAGAAGGTAGCTTCCTCTATTGTTGAGCCCCTCACCCGAGTTTTCACTTTATCCCTCAAAACAGGTGTTGTGACTTTAACTACCCAAAGTCACACCTCTGTTCAAATCTGGTGACTCCACCCAATTCACCAACTATTGTCCTATATCTGTTTCGCCCTGCTTTTCTAAAGTTCTTGAAAAGAGAGTTTATTCAAGGATGAAAAAACATTTAGATGAGAGCAACATACTGTACAGGCATCAATATGGTTTTCGTAAAATAAATGTCAACAGAAATGGCTCTTTTGCAGCATGTCCATATGATTTCTACAGATTTAGATAACAAAAAATAAAAGAAATTGTCAAAAGCCTTTGACACAATTGATCATAACATCCTTATTGCATAATTAATTAAAATATGGTTTTCATGGGGTTGTTTTAAAATAGTTGGATCATTATTTGAAAGATAACAGTATGTATCCATAAACAGGCAAAACTCAAATAGAGCCAAGCTACTGTGTGTGGTACTTCAAGGTTCAATACTTGGACCTCTCCTGTTTTTGATTTACATGAATGATCTACCCAAGATATGTCTAATAGATCTAATAATGCATTGCCTATTTTATTTGCTGATGATACATGTCTTCTTGCTTCACATCGAAACTTTTGCACACTGATTCGAGAAACAGATGAAGGGCTATCAACAATTAAATAGTATAATTAAATTAAATTATTAAAGTATAATAGTATATATAAATAAATAGTTTCAGATGAACAAACTCTCACTCAATGTAAGAAAATCTAATTTTATATTTTGTAACAAAATCAAAAAATATGCAAAGAAAAAGCCAAAATATTCCTAGAAAATACTGAAATAACTGAAGTTAACTATATCAAATTTCTAGGTGTCATAGTCATGCTGGTGGCTCTGCAAGGCTGTACTAGCGTTGCTTTTAACTAAATGCTTACATGCTCACAATAATAAGGCTAACATGCTGAGATTAAGCAGGTATAATGTTCACCATCTTAGGTTAGTGTGTTTGCATGTTAACATCTGCTATTGAGAACTAAACACAAAACTGAGGCTATGGTTGGGCGCTAGATTAAAAGGTCAGAGGATAAGCAAAGTTATTACAATTCATCCTGTGAGGGTCTCCAAAAGTAGGGATCGACAATACTGGTTTTTCAAGGCCATTACCAATTAATAGTAGTTAATGAAACTGATATTTGGAACCGATATGCATTTACAGTGAAAATTTAAATATTTACTAAACTTTGACAAAGAACACACTTTTAAAATTAATTAACTTTATCGGTTATCAGGCAAATAAAACGCTGATACAGATAATCTGCAAACTGCCAAAAAACAGAACGATAATCGGCCAGGGCCCAAAATCTGTCTATCCCGATCCAAAAGTTGTGAAGATATTTCAGTTTGGACCAGAGTGGTGGACCGAAAAAACAATTAAACAACTGAAGAACATTTCCATCCATAGAGCCACGACGACAACATGGCTTAAGGACAGGCAGAAAACATAAAAGGCATTTCTGTAAAACAAACTGTCCACTAAACCAACATGGGCACAGACAGAAACAGAGCAACTATAAATGATGTTATAGCCTATGTAACAAGGTGAAAATGCTCTTGGAATATTCCAAACTCCAGTTGAAGAAACACAAGTGAGACATCTGGTGCTTTAGTCTGTATAAGGGACCTTCTCTCCAAATTCAAAGAGCAGATTTGAAAAGTCAAATACCCAAAGAGCACTAGAGAGACAAACATTGTCCTTGTGAATGGCTTTGCAGTAGTCACAGCAGTATGTGGGTGTTTTACTGCATTATACCTGAAGTGCCTTTCTCTCAAAGAGCCACTGAGGCCAACAGGGAAAGAATGCTCTGCTCACCTCAATGACTCTTGTAACAGGCTGAAGTGGGATTTTATGCTGCCTCTCAAGCACCTGTCTTTTATTACTAGCAAGTAAACAGAAGCAAATGGACCTGTGATGTGAATTGAAAAAGCTGGCTGTAGTGTATACCTAGCTAAGTGCATTAAGAACACCATTTAAATGCTTATCCTCTGGTGTTCTTGGGGAGGTTTCTAGAGAGGTAGAGGCATTGTTGTGAAACTGTTTTTCAATAAGGTTGGTGTTTACACATCCTTGGCTAAAGTGCAAGGCCTGGGAAAGAAAAAGACTACACCGCAAATAAGAGATTCAGCTCAAAGTCCACAGACCCAGTGCACCCCATCGGCCTGAATCCCAACTACCATCATGTGTCTAAACTGAATTCTTAACAACAAATGAAAGTCTGGGTACCTCTATAACCATCAAATAACGCAATTATGTGTATGATTTTCAACAACAAATATTTAGTCAACTTTTGACCACAATAGACATTTTTTATATCCCTGTAGAATATGATCATATTATAAAGTACAATGCATGTCATTTACACTTCCTCCAAAAAGATTAATCTAAGATTGTGACTCTAATTAAATGTAATGCCGTGAACAGCTACAAAAGAACGTTTGCCAGTGTTCTGACATGAAATCTTAGTTTAATATGACAATAAGGAATGAAAAGCCTCGTAGTCAGCTGTGATCCTCTTAACGTCTTGTTAAAAAGATTTTCAAAAAGTCGGTAGTCAACATGAAATCACAGCCATTTCCTTAATGGTGTGTCATGTCTGACTTGAGGTCATGTATTTAAAACTGGTCATGTCTGTGTGTCTGTGGATGGATTTGCTGCTTAAATTATATGGATGAACGAAGCAGTAATGTTCACATTCACAGCTTAATCAGCTCAGTTTGTTTGATATATTGGAATCCTATCAACATGTTAATGGAGCTTGTGTCTAATTATAAAATGAATGTCATCTGCAGGTCTCTCTAAGGTCACAAACGATTGCCGCAGCCATCACACAACCAGCTCAACATGTTTACTTTGACTGGACAACCCTGGAGTTTTCTTTTCATACTCAACAAAGAATAAATACATCTCTCACTTCCTTCGGTCTCCTCCTAAGCACCCTTTTTCTGCAGTTTGCAAGGGGTCGTATTTTGTGTGCTTGATGCTGAAAGCACAGCAGCCATGCCAGTTAAAACTAAACTGCTCTGTGATTTCACCCTCACTTGCTTCGGGCATCTCTCACAGCACTGGGAAACTGCAGCAGCACAACAAACTACTACAGAGTGACCTATGTATGCCTCCACAACACAGAGATGAGGAACTTCACTTTGTGGCTGCAAGTCACTCGAACCCCTTCACATAAAAGATTACAAAACATACTATCCACAAATATGTATATTATTCATTACCTTTTTAGTATTTCGATAAAATGTACATCTTCCTATGTGATTATTCTTTTCATTCCTTGGCAATTCTATCTTATGTACATGATCGTTCTGGTTGCACATACAGGAGTGAATTACTGTGTATAGGGCAGGGAAGTACCTTAAATGATAATGTAAAAAATAATTTCCAATTGCATCATCTTATTGTTAATACACACTGTAATCATAGGCCATTTTACACTGTAACTTCTATACCAGTAACAGTTTTATATTTCAGCAAACCTTGAAACCTATTCTCAAGTTCTTCACTGCTGACGGAGGATTTATTTTTAACTAATTGGGTTTAGTCTGACAGGATGGATCTGTGGTTTTGAGTGTGGAAAGACTGCCCTCTGGTGAATTACCAGGATATGTCTATTAGGATATGATGGCACAGCTGCAATTGTATTAATGTGTAGTAATAAGTGCAGTCGGTGATTGGGATCAAATTAAATAAGGCATCGCTTTAATTAGGTTCTAACTGTCTGTTAACATAACAGTCTGTTTGAGTTATAGCAATTCTTTATATTATTGACAGTGGGTTTTGAATGTTACACTGGCTTTAAAGACTTTAGGCCCTTTAACAATCGCAAAATACTGTATTAGCCATTTTAGAAGAAGCCACATTGCTACAGATTGCTGGGTGCAAGATGCTTTTACCATGCAAGCCACAAAGATAAGACCAACAGAGGCTCTGTAGTTCAAGTTGTTTATCTCGGTCCATGCTCTGCTGCAACGTCTGTTCTGGATGTTTTAGTGGGAAATATGAACAGACAGCAAAAACAAATCTCCCTCCAGTACAACAAATACTTTCTATCTTGAATATGCCATGAGCTAAACCAGTTAATGTTTGTTAATAGCAGGTCTTTAGGCAATAAATTCAGTCCAACTCAAGTCCAAAATTAACCACAGCCAAGCCAAGACCTCCCCCAAGACCAAGCCTGAACAATGATTTTAACAGTGTCCATTATTGTTATTATTTAAGAATTAAGTGAGATACAACCATACACCAGTGCCCCAGTTTGGCACGTGGATCACCTCCACTGAAATGACCTACCTACCTACCTTCATAAGAAAAACAGACCACATCACACACATTTCTCAGACTATCAGCTCAAGGACATACAACTGTAAAATAACATTGCATCACACTTCAGAATATCAAAATAATATTATCTACAAGACTCACGCGCTATTTCTCAGCCACCCCACACCCCCTCGGAATTTGGGAGTTTTTTCAACATTCTACAATGAAAAACCTAAATATAATACAGTAGTCACACAACAAATGCATACCCAGCTAACGTTCTGGGAACGTGCGTTTTTGGTTGCGGGAACGTTCCCTGAAGGTTAGGTGGTTTAATGTAGGCTATGGCCTAGCTACATTAAAAAGACACACATTTACCCTTCTTGGAAGTCACGTTTTCTCTGTGATAAATCATTCAGCATTTTGCTTTTACAAGTTCATTTACTTTGCGTAAAATATTTAATATCCTCAGTAGCAGGTGAAATGTACTTGTAATACTTAATTGAGACTGAATAAAACAATATTCAAACTAAAAGTAGATGAATTCAGTTGCTAATAACAGGAATTAAACAATAGGCCCTTTTCACAGCAGCCATTTTGACTTGACATAGTAGGAAAAGCACAGGTGTTACTAATAACATTATGGCTCCGTTAAATGTTCAGTAAGCCAGTGTGCACAATACCACAAGACTATTTGAAGGATTTAGGAGACCTCTGGAGCTCTCAAACTGCTAAGGGCATTAGCTAAGTCGAAAGAAATTAGGATAAATAGTTTTTATTCTTACGTTTGTGGGAGTAAAAGTGGAGGTTGTTTACCTTTTAGTCCAAAATGCCACGGTTAGCAGTTCGATACAGGCCCTGGTCTCCTCTCAGCCACTCCTCCTTGTCCCAATAGTAAGTATTTCTTAAAAAACACGTTAGCCTCGGCAGGTCTAGATACATTTTCACTAGCTTTTCATTCACGTCTACAGCCCCTCAGAATTTAGGCTTAACCAGCAAGTAGTTGTGCGCTCTTCACCTCTTCTGGTTAAGTAACGTTACGTGTCTAACGTTAAGTAAAATAACGAAATTCACTTAAATATCACAAATCGCGAGAATAGGGGGCGCCGCGGGACGAAATTATAATTAACTAAACAAAGTTGTTAACCAACTCGTCCGGACCGGAGACTATAATTGTCCAAACGTGTGGCCAAAACAACTGTCCGAATCGGGAAACCGACAATAAGACCAGTTTGAACGTCTTGATAACGGAAGAGATTTAGATGAAGGGATAGATGCATGGACACAACACAAACTCATGAACCAAAATCGTTCCCCATTGTCCCAAATACACCTCATCAACGAAAATTTTGTTTTTGTTTTATTACAAACAAACAGTACAAAAGCTCTACATATTAATTTAAGGCAACATTTTCCATTTTTCAGTAGCTGAGAAAAGGTCACTTAAAGCTTAAAAAAATATGCCTATATAAGTCAATTAAATGGACTCTTAACATTTTCAGTATTTTACTTTCTACAACTCGGAGCACATAAACATACATTTTCTAAATAAATTGAAGATCATGATTTATTTACAGGGTGTCAAATGGTAGAGAATGGATTTTTCAGTACTTTGCTTCAGTCCAGACTGAACAGATTAGAATGGATGTACAGTAACATGTCCCCTTACATGCACATAATGAGAGTAACCCACAACCTTACACCCTCTGAAAGCCAATGACAAATGTGACATCAGTGCCAGTCCATTTGTGAAAGATGAATGGATGCGTGTTGACAGTAGCCCGCTCGAGGGTATTTCTGAGGCAGTGTATAGAGTTGTTGGTTTAAGTCCAGTCCCTTCCTCTTCCTCTAGAATATGTGTGTCTATAGTCCATGAAGGGTGGAGCTGATGATGTCCATGAAGGTGGCCTCTACACAGTAACAGAGCTGGACATCAGGGTCAGCTCCACCGAGTTCCTCTGCTGTTCTCTGGGGTAAAGTCAGCTTGGAGGAACCTCCTCCTGAAGCCACAGCCCCCTGAGGCTTCTCCTTCAGATACTGCAGGCCTGCGGCAGAAAATTAATAAACTTCTTATTAATGTTATTCATTAAACACTGATAGATCTTTCTAAATATACACTTTGTCATCTGTCCTCATTATATTAGTATGGTTCTGACTGATCTACAATACAGATTGGTTCGCAGTTTCTGGTATGCACATATATCTAAAAATAGTAATCATATACCATGTCCACGTACAAAAAATGTATAAACATCAAGGCACATGCACAATTTAAATTCTCGCTTTTTCTGTCCATGTGGTCTTACCATGTACCATCACTTTTCAAAATCTACACTATATACAGTACATATTATCTATAGTTGGAGTTGCCCAGAGTCAATCGGCAAGATCAGTATTTAAAACTGATCAAGGCTTTATAATTGGATGAGATCTGGCACACTCAGGACAGGATCACCGGATAATATTAATTGGATCCAAAAACTACAAAACATGTCCAACATTGCAAGGGCACAGGTTAAATCATTAGGAATTAGAAAAGATTGTGTCCTTTTCCTTAACCATTGAAGGCAATCTTTAAAGGATGTATTTTCTTAGTTCAGAAATATTCAACTGTCAAACATATGCAGCTACATTACATAGTAACATTTAACTATTGGATCGAGACTCAATATTAAATGACTAAGACTGGGGCCCTTTTATTTATTTAATTTTAAATCTGGACATTACTATCTGTTTAATTTGGTATAACCCCATGTGTAGGTAAAATGCACAGCTAATTACAGAAAAGGTCCACTAATATTACTTAGTGACAGCCTCCAATCTAATAACAAAAAAGCCAAAAATGTCTGTGTGTCAATGGCTACATTTGAGCTTTTTCATGTTCGTTGATCTCTTAGTGTCTAATATGAATAATGCCATCAGGACAGCGACTGCCAATGTTAACTGCAAATTGTTTCCTGGTCAGTGCTGACATCAGGTATAAATAGAGGCAGTTCTGGGACACCTAAGTTTCTGTTCATCTTTTTGGAAGAGGAATTTACCTAAACATCTGCGTTAGGAGGTCCCTACTTGATAACCTCAAAGATGTATACTACACAGTGTTTCTACACTGGTGGTCACAACAATGAAAGGGAATTGTTTTGTACTGATGAAAAGCCACCCAAGTGACTAACTATACTCACGAGCGATGAGAGGGTCAATGTCCCTGGCTTTGGTGGCAACGTCGGACGCACAAACCTGGCCCACTTGTACTAGCAGACCTGCGACATCATCATAGAGCGGAGGGAAGGCCTGGCAGAAGGCCACCAGGCATGGCAGGATGGGCATGAAGAAGGAGAAACGCTTGGCACGAGTCAGCACTAAAAAAACAGAACATACTTACAGTACACACAAGAACTGTGTAAACAATACATACAGTGGCTAATAGGCTGGTACACACTATGCACTGATGTAATGGAGAGAGAATACTGCACTAACAGCCGAAGGCCAGATGGTGGCAGCCAAATATAAGGATACGAATATCAAGACATACTGTATGCAAATGCTGCATTAAGTTACAGTATACAGTAAGTCTGCTGGGAGCAAATTCAAGGATGGAAACACAAAAGTAGATAAAAAGAAGTGTGGTGAGTAAACAACCAAAGCTACAACCAAAAGTATTAATGTATGAGACGTAAAGACAAGACACAGTTCACTGACCTGTGAGGAGGGTGCCCATGACACTGATGGCCAACCTGGCCACACTGAGGGACTTGGGTAGCGCGTACTGGGTACACAGGTATGACAGCAACTGGATTGCAAAGATCTGTGTGGAAACACACATTCAGAACGGCTACACATTTTGCCTTACATATTTATGTAGCAAATATGCTACATAAATGCTAACACTCAGCAGAGAGCTCCCAATAGAGCTGCTTTAAAATAGAAAAAATGCAAGTGTAAGAGAGGCTCTGGCACAAGCCCAGGGCAAGTCTGGGATTTAAAGCCAGGAAAAACAGGGGAGCTGAGAAGGGAGGGGGTGTTTAAAGGCCTCACCTGCTTCTCCAGCTGGGGCTGGGCCAGCAGCTCTGGGATGAAGTCCAGACAGATATGGATGGAAGGGATGCCTGCCACAGTTAGAGGCAGCAGAGCTTGAGGGTAACCCTGACAGAGAGAGACACAAAGACGGAGAATGATAAAGGAGGAATGAGGAATACACAGTAAATTCAATCAAGTAGTCATTTAAGCACACACAAGTACTTTGGCAGTGTGGACAAGCGTGGATTAGCTTGATTAGTGCTGCAGCTACTTGCCACTAATGCCATGGCAGAATGTGATGACTAATGGGGTCAACATGACTTGGCTCTTTTGAAAAACTCACGGTATTTGCATGATAACATTTGGAGGGGAGCAAGAAAATCTAGTCATGCAGTAATGTCAATAAGAAGCAGGAATGTCATAAACAGCCCCTGTTGGCCTTTTATTCAGACCTGTTACAACACACTCTCTTTTAGGTTTGTAAACCTACCAGCCTTCCCACTGTCACAGTAAAACACAAAAACATCAAGTGTACAGCCCACTTCATCTTCTTCCTATAATGTTACCTGAAAGTGGACCAACTTGGCAATGTTAGGGTCGGCAATGAACATCTGATGCAGCAGACAACAGATGAGACATTGCACCTCCCTCAAGTCACTAAGAAGGCCTCCCTCCGGCTCAGCGTCCTCCACGCCTCGCCTGGCTCTGGGCCCCAGGTTTCCCGGTTTCAATTTTCCTGGCAAGGGGCCCCCAATACTGCTCAGCAGGCTCTCTGTGCTGGCCCCCAGCTGCTGCTCTTCGGAGGTTGGCAGACACACTTCCAGGAGAATCTGGACTGCTGCGCTGTCCTTGGGTTAAACAGAAACAGGTGGTTATCATGACTAGGTGTGAAAGGTCATCTCTAACATATTTTTTGGGGTGTAATTTCATGCCATATTTCTAGACAAAGTGGGTTTGTGTGTCAGTTAGTGGTTAAAATACCTGTGCCGATAGCAGGGCGTTTTTCAGCTCCTCCCTGGTGACCTCGGGTGTATCTGGCTGTCCAGGCACGCCCAGGTTTGAGACCGTCTGGCTCTGCCGCTCAAAGTCAGCCGTCTCCTTCAGGTGGCAGTGTAGGTAGGCTTTTGAGGCCAGCAGGTAGCCATTCAGCATGTGAAGGACAATGTCCATTAAAGGAGGACACCTAACAAAACAAAAAAGTTGAACCTGTATTTATTTTTTTTACTGAATATATGTTTAAATAAAAAAATATTGAAAAAAAAAAAAAGCATTTCCTTTGTTGATTCCATTTGTCTAGGTAGAAGAGTAACATATACTGACATAGCTACAATTAGTTGATTATTAACATTAAAACACTGCAATAATAAGTGTTTTAAAGTTTTACATTTTCTTTCAAGCTATCTGACAGACCATCCTAACCATTCTTATATATTATGAAAATAAATGCAAGCCATTTGTGTGGGTCCATGTGACGTATATATCGTCATCTGCCCATGTCCTTATGGACCGTAAACATGCAGCCAAAAACTTATGACCACAAGGATGTACATTACCATATACCCCAACATAGGGCTGGGCGATATGGAGAAAATCAATTATCACAATATTTTTTACCAAATACCTCAATATCGATAACGCAACGATATTGACTAATGGTGCTTTCGCAAAATAGTTACACAATGAGATTTTTGATAAATAATCATCAGTAATGTGGATATAATGACTAAGTGGGTAAAGGCAAATACCCTCTGGGTCTGGTAAGTTCAGAAAAGGACATCACTTTACTGTAATGCAGCCTTTAAAACCAGGAAAAGACAACACTTATGCCACATTACGATATCCAAAATCTAAGACGATATCTAGTCTCATATCACGATATCGATATAATATCGATATATTGCCCAGCTCTACACCAACAAAGTGCGAACAGGTGTGTGTATGCAATCATCCAATGTAGCATAAACAGTAGGGGTGGTACAGTTCACAAAACCCACGGTTCGGTTCGTATCACGGTTTTAGGGTCACGGTTTTCGGTTCAGTACGGTTTCTTATTTTTTCTTTAACACTCCAGAATATACTTCAGCAAATAGCTAAAATTATCATATTGAATGCATGTTGCACAAAACGTGCACACAGTGGCAGTTCTATATTGTTTCATTTCCATATAGGTAACGTGAAATCCAAAATGTTCCCACACACCAGACTATAAACGACGCTGGCGCATCCTCCAGCTCTGGGCAGCCTCTCTCCCACTTGACATTTCTAAAGGTGACGTGCAGCGGCACCCCACTCCACTTGAGGAGCGGTCGGCTCGGTGTCTCTCAAAATCTGATGAAAATCTTTTAAACTGACCTTTGTCGATCTGAAATGAAGACCGATTCAGCAACTGCATGGCCTATTTCTCGCTTAAAATGTTTTCAGAAACACGTTTCGGTTAACTATTTTAGTACAATATGAGATCGTATTCTGAACGAGCCGCCATGACAGTCTGTTTTGAAATTTGGGACCAGCCAGACCCATGTGACGCAATCATCCAATCAGCTGCCATGGGTTGAGTTTGTCACGCCCATCCCGCTCGTCATTTCCAGTAACTGTTTTAACATAGGTGTCGAAAGTGGGCACTACGGCAGTAAGAGGTTAGTGCACATTAACAGTGTACTGACGAACCGTGCGGTACACACATGCTCCGAACCGAGACTAGCGAACCGAGCGGTTCGGGTGTTTTTTCACGAACCGTACCACCCCTAATAAACAGAACTATATATGTGTGCTGTATGTGTCCATATATGGTCCTTTAGAATATGTCCTGTGGTTACCTGTATACCCTTTGATCACAGCGCAGCACAATGAGAGGGTCCACCATCAGGTCGTTCTGAGTGTACCTCTGCTGCCTGAGCAGCTTAGCTGAAGGTTGGAGGGCGTTTACGGTCATCACCCACAACCTGCAACACAGACATTAGTTTAAACTTTCACTCATATAACACATAAGTGTTATAAAGTAGAGGAAATAGACTAATTTGGGGTTTCTTTGGCCCAGCATTTGGATCTTCATAACTCAAACAATTTCATTTCAAACTGAGATGTCTAACATTCAAAAAGGCTGACAGGACACATTATGGCACTTTTTAAAGGATAATATTAAAATTGCTCGTTGACAAAAATATCACACTTATCCAGATGAACTACTAACTATGAACTAATCATGAACTGTCCATCTTTTTTTTCAAAATGGATTTGTATTTTGGAAGAAAAAGACTTGCTACTAAAATATGACATAAGACACACTTCCGTAGGGGTTTAATTCAGTTACTCACAAATAAGTCTGTGGCAGCATTTCACCCTTAAGGCTCTGACACACCAACCCGACGGCTGACCTTTGGCAGAAAAGTGCCTCGGGAACACACCGAAGCAACGCCCGACTTGAGCGTACGTTTCGCGTGTGCGCGAGACGTAATACGTCTCCATAACAGCAGGCGGCGCTAATCTGTATTGTTGCCCAAAAAAGGAAAACCGGCAGCCGATTGGACGAACGAGTCACATGGGTCTGGCTTCTCCCGGATTTCAAAGCCAGACCATGATGGCGGCTCGTTCGGAATACGAAAATAAGTAAGTTTACGAAAATAGTTCACTGAAACGTGTTTCTGAAAACATTTTAAGCCAGAAAATAGGCCATGCAGTTGATGAATCCGTCTTCATTTCGTCAGATTTTGAGAGGGGTTCGTCAGTCTCATCCCACTCGTCATTTCCGGGTTAGCGCTCCACCAATCAGATTGGTCATTGAGTCCGACTGCCCGCCTTCCGATTCAACATGTCAAATCGGCCCAAATGAAGTCCGACATCTCCTCCAACTGACGACGGCACGGAACACACCGAACAGACTTGAGTCACCGACCGCGCCAGACTGTCCTACGGCCGATAATCGGGTTGGTGTGTCAGGGCCTTTAACCTCTCTTATCAGACCAATGCTAAACTATAAACAGCAGGGTACTCTTGGAGCTCCAAGCAGTTCTGCGGCTTGCTGCACTGACATCAATCAAGTGAAATTTGACACCGTTGCCGTCCTGCTGGGTCCACCAGAGCCCTCTGCAACTCCACAGGAGTGGGCAACTATCCCTTAAAGCTCCCTCATGGAGAGTCTCCCTCAGTTTTCCTGCCCTGAGCTCTTCTTGTTACACAACTATTTTGGATCGATAGGATGTCTGCTCAGAGCTTTGGTAACTGTGCTCCTGTGGGCCCTGGGGCAGAGTGAGGGTTACCCTTTTCTGTCCAGAGAGTTCACGCAGGCTGACAGAGTTGTTTGGCTCCATACCTCTGATCTATTCACACAATAATCATTGAGCAAGCAGCCTGGGGTTAAGGGCAACAACACTTATTCCACAGGTCTCCCTTTTATCCATTTACCGAGTCTCACAGCAACTTGACACAGCCTTAGGAGAGACGACACCAACTCAAGTACTACGTTAACCTCTGACTGAAAATACATACAAATGTGAATCTAACCACATTTGCAGGTGGTCTTGGGCCACATATCGCCACATTCTTTTAGCAGTGTGTAGGCAAATGTGTCCTGGGTCACATTAAGGACCTCCAGTTGCTTATAATAGAACACTTAGTTTAGAAAAAAAGTTAGTGAATATTTTTGTAGTAGACTCTTTTTTTAGTCATCGCATGTTTCTGTAATAATTTCGTTGAGAGTAACAACTAAAATTCCCACACACAACAATAACAAAAAAAAAATTTCTTTCAAATATGTATATTTTTTACATGCAAACTGAAATTATGCACGTGTTTATTTGTATATAGAGCGGGTAAGTGAGATCCAACCACAAGTGGTCACTCAAAATGCACGTGTAGACACTACTGTCTTACTAGTTTTGAAGATTTGTGAACACATTAGAGCTGTCCACTCATGAGCCGATCACTCAGGATGATGTTAAGCCCAGGTCAGCAAAGGGCCTTACATTTTTCTTTGTTTATTATTATTATTATTGTTTATTTATTTCTTATTAACTTGAGCAAAAGATTCAAGCATTCTAATTAGTGAAGAAAAGATACTTAGTTGCACTCTTGATTGATTTTGAGCCCCAATACTAAAGTGATGCCATTCATTCAAGGCATGCTAATAATGCCTTAAGCCAGAAAATATACCATATCCACTCGACATATAATATCAATTATCTGGAATCTTATGACAGTTAAACTTGCATAATCTAAACAAATTGAATTTTCCAATTACCATGATATAGCATTCCCATGTGACATTCAGTGGTATTCTCACTTGAGGCTGTAACAGTAGCATTTTTTATTCTTTGTCACAACATTTAATCGTGTCCAGAGCAAGTACCTGCGGGGCATCACAGTGTTGAGGCCCATCCAGAGCTTGTTAAGGGTCTGCAGTATTCGGCGAGGCACAGCGGGCTCCAGCAGCAGAGCCATGCTGGCTGTGAGGGCCTCCGCATAAGGGATCAGGTCTCCGGGCGAAAGCAGCGTTAAATGCTCCAGGATCCGCATCAGCCTGGGACTGCTAGATGGTAACTTCTGGAAGGCTGAGTGAGGTGAGGGATGACAAACAGCTGAATTAATCTTCATATTTAGGACAAATATGCATTTTGAAATTAAAAGAGATAAAACCAAATCCTTCTGGAGCATCAGTAGCAACATCTGGCAAACACGTTTGTTTTGACTTAATGGTGGTAAGAAGAAAATAAAACTGCATCATCCTTTAACCTTTAAACAAAAAAGTGTGAATCGAAGATAAGTGTCTAATTTAAAGAATGAAAAATGATACTGAGTAGGTCATCCTCTTGAAAGGTCAAGTTCCACACCATCGTTGCAGTCTGCTGTTCTAACTCAGTTGAAACCCCCATTCACCTCCTACCGCCAAGCCCTGGGAGCTATTTTTCTATTTTTACCTTACTTTCCTATTCATAATTAATGAATCCATTGTCTTTTCCTTGTGACCATTATTCAGAGGAATGTTGCAACGCAGAGGAAACCTTAAACACACCCTGGATATGTTAGAAGAACACAATTGTGCATAGCTGCATAAAATATTAAATATCAATTTGTAAAGGTACACATACGCATTAACCTGCATAATAGTGTGTGAAACTGATTATCTGTTACGCTTTTGCATTTTGTCAAGGGTCTCTATCAAAGAAAAAACAATTACAGCATTATCCTCTAAACCTTGAGGGATTAACCATTGAGATAAGATTTCAGTTAGATAACGGCTTACAACTGTAAATGTCTTATCCAATATTAGGGTGTCTTCCCTGTTCCACTCAAGGCTGGTAACACTACTCTCCTCCTACACAACCCTGGCTCCTAGGTTACCACCACTGCTGGAGGTTTATTTCTGGATTCACTTTGAAGATCACTCTGAGATTTGCCTTTAAACTCTTTTCAATCTTAATCTCTATTTACCTTTGAATTGTATCTAATAAACTCTCGTAGTGTTATTTTATTTCTATTTAACTTATGCATATACAGTATATGGCACTGATTGTTAAAGGACTTTGATAATATTTCTCACATTTCAAAAAATCTGGCAATGCTAGCAGAAAGGCATGGGAGCTCTAAATAAGGATCTACCAGCCTTAACCTTCTGCACAAACTCTATTTCTTTCATCCCTTATTCCCACCGTCCTCACCCTGGTGGAGCTGGCTCTGAGTATATCTGCAGGTGTTGCTGGGGAGCATCATCCTCCTCAGCAGGGGCAGGGTACCAGTCACCTCCTCTTCACACACCCAGTCCTCAACTAGACATAGGTGGGGGTAGTTGGTGGCCAACAGCCTCAGCAGGGCAGAGTGCAGACCTGGGAACAGGAAAGGAGAAAGGAAGGTTATTTTAAAGTGTTCTTCCCCCAAGAATTTAGTGTTGTTTATTTTCTTTTTTGAGTGTTCCTTTTCTCAAACATAAAAGCCTTAATTATTTTCACCAAGGGATAATCACTAACATTCTTTATTACTGAAAGAGAAACAGATTGGAGGCCTATCTGGTGGCGTAGTAATATTTACTGAGATATTACTACAATCTTGGTATGTAACTTGTGTGCTTCCAAGTATTTAATACCATTTAAGTAAAATAAAGGTGGATATAGAGATGTAACCAAAACGTGAAGCCCATGTCTCACCCCCTAGCTCCTGCTGCAGTCCCTGGGCCTGGGTAACCAAGTACTTAATGGGGATCTGGTCCATCAAGGCTGCTGAGTAGGACTTTGGTTTCCTCTGCATCAAGGCTTTAAATAAGAGAGAAAGGATGAGTGAAGCAAAGAAACTATGAGACAGGAAACAAAGAGGATGATAACACGAAGCAAGAAAAGGACATGACGGAGCATAAGTGTTTTATTTGGCAGCGTAAGGACGCCAGAGCCGCTGTGCCGATGCGGTAGAGGAGCGGAGGTGATTTTTCATTGACGTGGGTTCATTACCACTGCTGATGGGCTTCATTACTCCTTCCTTGAAGGCTGTGGGAGCACTTAGGTAAACACAGCAATTAAAGAGATGGGCATAAACTCTCACATAAATCTGGCCTAATGAAGGGCAAGAGGAGAGCTCATCATGGGAGAAAATAAACACTGACTAGGCTAACTGCTAATGCTCAATCTAACCTACAGCTGTCCTAGTTAGCTCAGCTCCCGCAGCCATTGTACTTGGCTTTTTGTCAGTCCTCCATTTATTCTCTACGAAGCGGCCAACATTCAGTGCAGAGAGTGAAAATGATGAATGACTGCACATCCAGAGTGAGAGCATCTCCTACAACTTAACAGAGGACAAAAGCTGCCTTTCTCTTCGCACTGCCTGAAGAATTCCCTCCATTTCATATACAATACATCCTTCAGTGGAGGAGATGACAATGGATGCACTTTGGACAGGCAGAAAATAAGAAATGGAAGGAAGTGACAGCACAGCACAGTGGGAACCCAGTCACAGTGCAGTGTTATATGGGACACCAGTATTGTCAGGTACATACCCAGTTGTTTGGTGCTAGCCAACAGGTTCTCTTCATACGACAGGATGTAGTAGAGGATAAGGAGTTGGGTGGTGATGGAGTAGCGTTGCCGTACTCCTCGACTACCCTCTCCTTGCTAACCAACAGCAAAAGAGAAGCACAGCAGCTACAGGTCAGGGACGGGATGGGCAGAAAAATAGGGCTATGAATGTGGGGATGGGTACTTAGATTCATCAGCAATATATAACCTATAACGCTTGGAGTTTCCATTCAAACAAGCCAATTTACATGGACTATAAAAAAACTTTAGTCATTATTAAAACATTCATGTCATAAAAACTTGTGTTTGCAGCATCAAAAAATACTTGTTTTTAAATACAAAAGGATTTTGAAGAATAAAAAAAAGATTTGATATTAAAAAGGGAGCATTGCCATTGAAGAGAGGAAACAAACTATTAACTCTGGTAATTTAAGAATAAAATATTGCCTTTAAATACTCACACAGGCCATCAGATATTAACAAAATAGGATATGTAAAACTATAGAGCATACCAAAAAAAAACAAAAAACTGTAGGTCATTAACTGTAGGTTAAGTATAAGGTTTTTGCAGTTCCCATGAGACCCTTGGGCTGACTCACCCCAGCAGAGCACTGGAAGACATTAAGGATCTCCTGCTCGGTGATGGGCTGGTTGGTGGCCTCTGGGTTGGCTTTGGATGCTGGAGTGAGGATGGAGTTGATATAGGCGTCAATTAGGGGAATCAGTTGGGTATGGATGGGGGTGGTTGTCTCACAGAGCTGGCGATAGATCCAATCCTGGAGATGCACACAAGGACAGCACCCGAGGGCAAAATTTTTAAAAATGAAACCGACTTAACACAGCTAGTCATCCATTCATCAGTGAGCCATTTAGTGCAAATCTCCTACCTTGATGGACACTTTGTGCTTGGTGAAGGCTCTGCTCCGAAGCAGCTGGTAGATACAGTGAATGGGGAGGAATCCTGTGATGTTGGCACTTAGGTTGTTGGTCACTGCAACCCTCACCGCATGGGCTGTAACAACCTACACACCAGAAATCAAAAACAAGTTACCTGAAAAGCAACAATGGAAAACAGACAAAGCACACCTACAAATTCTGTATAGTTCAATGTTACATTATAGTGAGATTGTGCAGAACTTTGGTTCACTAACAAGCTCCTTTCATTCTTCTACTGAGAGTATGGTAACGTTTAAAACTTCTTGATTGCTAATTAAAGTTAACAACATACGTGAGAGTAAACATGACTGACTGCATCATACATCAAGTACATACACAGATGCAGGACTGGGCCATATGATGATATATGATATGATATGCAGTGAGATGATAGAAATGCGTCTGAGACTTATACGGAGGCATTTATACCTTTACTCAAAACAGCTGGGTAGAGTTAAATAATGTACATTAAAGTGATTTATGACCACTTTTAGAGGGACATTTATTTTCATTTTCACAAGTTGTTAAATTATAAGCTTCTATATTCCTGAGTTTACAGTGGCTCTCAATGGGGAAAACAAATAATTGTTGAGAATTAAACCCAACACAAATAGACAAATAAATAATTGAACACTGGAATAAGCAGAGAGAAAATGTCCATAAGGATTACAATGTATGTATACCTGTTCGGTGAAGATCTCCTGTGTGAAGATAGTCTTCATCTTGCTTAGAGAGCTGGGCTTGATGGCAATCTGTAGTAAGTTGAACATTGGCAAGAAAAAGAACGTCAACAATGGTAGGTTTACTGTGAGTGAAAACAACCCGCAGGCAACTGTGCTGGTATTTTGTAATTCCCTCCTTTCATATTTCATAAGAAAGATTCTACATGGCAGGCGCAACGTCGAACTGAGAGGATTGCCCTAGGGGTGGAAACAAACAGGCTCTAAATCCAATTACATTACACATCTTAGTGGAAAATACACTGAGACAGGAAAACTACTTAGCACACAGGCAGGAAACAATAGTGCACTTAATAAGTAATAAAACAGCAAATTGGCCACAGGGTATAGAGTGTCTTGGTAGATTATATGTGTATGCTGAAAGTGTTTCATCAGTGATATAGTCTTTATATGCACCACTGCTGCAGTGGATGAGTGGGGCCAGTAGCTGGTCAGCCAGACTGATGTATTGATCGCTGCCTCCCTCCCACCTACCACCTTACCTTCATCCCCAAAGTAGAGCACACCAACTCAATAATGGAGCTGAGCTGGTTGCTATGGAAATACATGGCAACCAGTAATAGCATCTCTCCAAAAGAAGCAGATACGCCTGCAGCACTGTAAGGAGGAGGACACACATATGCATGGGAGACGAGTAAGAAAAGTGTCATTAATCCTGCATCTTACAGGACAGAATTTTAATAAACTGATTATGCTAGTTGCATCAACGCCACACACACACACACTCACTCTTCTATCAGCATGTATCCCTTAAAATCGCCCCTAAAGCCCCATAAGACTCTGTGATGATGTATGCTTTATGGACTAGAGTCTCAAACAAACACACATTCATATGCATTGCTGCAGTTATAATGTGACGTTAAGACGGGCCATATTGACTTAATTTTAACATACAAACAAAAGCTTTGCGGAGTTTATCTATGCCTATTTTGATGAAAGATAAACAATTACAGAGGGAACATCAAATGCCTTCAAATAGTGGACATACACAAAGCAAACATACATTCAAGTACAAATTCAGACATGGAATTACCACATTTAACTCATCCCTTAACTTCTACTGCTCTTTACTTATTCTGAGCCATATTGTTTAACCCTTTCTTCCTCATTGTGTTATTAAGTGTCAATAAATTCTGTAGCTGACATGCTCTTCTAGAGCAGAAGTGCAGTGACCAAGATCATACCAGTTTAGTATGGTAAGAATAGTGTCTGAATCCCAGTGGTGGAATGTAACTAAGTACATTTACTCAAGTACTGTACTTAAGTACAAATTTGAAGTACTTGTACTTTACTTGATTCTTTTCGTGTCATGCAACTTTCTACTTCTACTACACTACATTTCAGAAAGAAATATTGTACTTTTTACTCCACTACATTAATCTGACATCATTAGTTACTATTTACTTAACAAATTAAGATTTTTGCACACAAAACACATGAATTTTATAAAATATGATGTTTTTTTTTGTAGTTAAACTACCCCAAAAACTATACAGGCCTACAAGTCCAGCTGAAATGATTAGAACATTAAACACTTAGTTGATTGAAAGAAATGTTTGGATCGTTTCCAGTTTCTAAAATGTGAGGATTTTTCTGCATCGAGTACTTTTACTTTTAATACTTAAAGTACATTTTTCTGATGATACTTTCATACTTTTACTTAAGTAACATTTTCAATGCAGGACTTTTACTTGTAACAGAGTATTTTTACAGTGTGGTATTAGTACCTTTACTTAAGTAAAAGGTACTAATACCACACTGTAAAAATACTGAATAGATCTGAATACTTCCACCACTGCTGAATCCTTTAATAAGACATTTACTGAGGACGAGACCAAACCCTATAAACCCAGTCTGCTAATGGCTGTTTCTTTTTTTATTTTGACGTTGAAACCTTGGGTTTGCAATGGAGTTATCATAATATTACAGTCCAAACCAGTTCAGTCTTTTTTAATGTCGAAGATAACTGTGTTTATCATTGTGATGTACTAATATATATAGCCTACTGTACAATGAGGATTTCAAGTAGCATACAAAACACTAGTTCTGAGGGCGTACAGCTGGACTGGTCGTATATGACAATGTTAGCTGTTCACTGAATAGGAGTGTAAACTGCCCAGCATGTCAGGTAATTGGTATGCATCTCTCCCAGGTTTTGACCCAGCTGGTCTCTGAATTGTAATGACCAGTGTTGACTGGCTTGGTTAGAATTGACAAAATAAGGGTTGAACACAGGTCAAATAACCCTGGTCCGACCAGAGGTAAGCGCTACAAAATCTCATTGTGAATAGATATTAGATATGTACAAAGTGTATCTACTACCCACATATTTAAAATCACACAGTGAAAAGTTGAGCTTCATTTAATTAAAAGGTGCTCTAAGCGATGTCACACGTTTTTTGTCACATACAGCAAACATCTCCTCACTATCTGCGAGCTGCCTGTCCTCTGAACACACTGTAAAAAAAACGCGGTCCCTGTAGACAGCCCAGGCTCCACAAACTGTAACAAAAACAAACTGTGCCAACCTGCACCACAGCCAATAACCGACAAGAAGGATTTTGGGTTGGGGGGTAAGTGCACGGAAGCACAGAAGGGAGGGGATGGGATGAGGAGGAGAGAGGGGCGAGCTAGCCTCGTTTTGTTTGAAAATACTTTGAACGTCAACAAGAAGTGCCGTCACCCAACATTGCTTAGAGTACGTCATAAGGATCTTAATTGTGACAGATTTTGGTTAAAATGTACTCACCATTGTTCGAACATGCATACTAAGTAACACAGTTTCTTCACACAGTAATGTCTGTTCAATAATACCTGTTCAATAATGCCTCATTATCATGAAAAAAAGTGTAGAGAGATTCTCCTTACCTCTCAAAGTATTCCTCCTCTTTGATCATCCAGCTGAGCCACATGACCATCAGCTGTTCCTGCTCTGGAGTGCTAGACACACACAAAGATGATAATGCTCAAACTCCATATAACAAAGTGACGATATTCAATTCCAAAAGACTTGCATGCTGCATTGGCAGAAAATCAAAACTCAAGACCACTGTGAGTTCAATAGGGTTTGTGATCCCAACAAACTGTATTTGTGCAAAGATGTCTAAAAGTAGGAGTCAATAAGACTAGCGTTATGTACCTGACCAGAGTAGGGAAGGCCAGCAGCTTGCAGAAGGACAGAGAGACAAAGCGCACGCCGGCAGGTGTGGCCGGGGGCCGGCTGGTCATCAACTGCAAGAGCTGCTCTGCCTCTTCATCTGTAGGTCTGCATAGGGATCACATTGAGTACATTATCTCAAAGACATGAACTTTTTTTTTTTTAATAATTAAACCAATGCTCTAAACACATTCACTGACTGTGGAACATTTAAATAATAAAATAAAGCATTTAGAATTAAAAACAACAGGAAACACACTTGCTTTCAAATCTCAAAATCAAACTCTAAAAACAATCAAATCAGTAGGGCTACTGCATCCTCTTTGACCTACCTGAGGCCCGCAATGCCCATGAGGGCACAGTACAGTCGGAGCAGAGCGCTGGCCTTCACCACATGCTCCTCTCTGAGGCCAGAGTACCCTGCGCTGGCCTCCTCTTCCATATCACCGTCATTGGGCATGTGGGTGCTGCGGGAGCGTGGCAGGATAGCGACCAGCTCCAGCAGCAGCTGTCTGCGCATCTGCCACAGCACAGAGCTGCTTTCTCTCTTTCGCTGGAAGTACATAGAGAAAGGCATGAGTTCACTACTGTGCTTTCATCCAAGTGCTGACATTAGGGCTCCAACTAGTGAATGTTTTTGTCATTTCTTTATGATAAAAAAAAAATGATGATAAACCCTAAAAATTGGATAACAAAATGATTGAACAACTAATTTTCTGTCTAAATATGGTCAGAACAATACATTTCCCCAATAATGCAGAGAGGCTTTTCTATAGAGCTGAGGGAGAGCCTCAACAATAAAAAATAAATAAATAAAAAATGTGACATTGCCACAACATTACACCACAACATTCTTGCCACCTCACGCAGAGTACTTTTGCTTCAGAGTCCTCTGCTCAACATGATGACACAAGATACCAAAGTTGCTCTTACATATTGGCATTACAATCTCCTCTGTGTTATTTTTACCAAAATACTTCTGAAACCAGTTTTGTGTCCATTTGAACAAACTAGAGTGTTTGTGGGCGCCTAATTAATCAATGTTTAATGCAATACAGAGTCAAGCCTGGCCTCTTACCTGTTGTCCATTGCGAATGAACATGCTGAACCAGGTACGGACTTTGCTATTGGTACCCAGTAGTAGACCGCTGACATAAGAGACTAGGGGACTGACCGCCTCATCTGGTGTATCTGGTCTATAGTCCAGAGTCAGAGCCACACCCAGACCAGGCAAGTGGCACTCCTCCACCTGGGAATACACAGAATGAAGAAAAAAAAATACACAGTAAATGATATTATTATATTAGTAAATTATTCTGATGGCATGCTTACAATGATATAAAGCAGAGGAAAGGGAGGTGGAGAAGCACATATTTTGACATGTTTGCTTGAAAATGAAACTATTATGTATGAAATTAGTTGCTGATTAACTTTCTGTTGATCAACTAATCATTTAAGCTCTGCTATACATCATTTTCCAGCATTCTTTATCACTTGTCCCTGCATGTTATCTGCTAATTTGACCATTCTCGGGACATTTTTTGGTAGAGTATAAGTCCTTCTGATGCAAGTCCTGCTGATACATTCTTCAGGAAGGCAATGAATTTCTACTACCTCCTGGGGCCTCGTTCGATAACTGACATGGTGCTGTAACCTTCTGGAGAGCAGGGGGGAGTAAGAAGACAAATTTCTCCCTTCAGGGATAGTATCACAAAGTGTATCACAACATAAATCAGTAAAGAAAAAAACTATTTTTAACATTTTTGTTTGTGTGAAATAACTAGAGAATAATATTCCCCTGGCTAAACAGAGCCCATCACTAGTTGATTAAATTCATCAATTAATCTGCTCCCTATTTTCTTGATTAATCGATTAGTTGTTTGGTCTAACAAACTTGCCGGAAGACAGGGTTGTAAACACTAGAAAGCAGCTTGGAAGCCAGTAAAAAAAAAAAGTTACGGGCGGTTACTTCTTATATTATATCCGTCACTTATTCGGTCTCTCTTTCAAACTTTGTGCAGACTAATTTGGAACAAGTTTAAGCGTTGCTTGCACAAAGATGGACAGAATTTTCGGCCGAGATTAGGTTAGTCGCAGGAGTTACCGACGGAGGCAAAAAGCCTTTTATGCCGTTATTAGCGTGTCCACCCGGGTGTTATGTTTCCATCGCTGCCGATTGGAGCTGGAGCCGATAAATAGCTGTGACTACCTTTCCCACTCAAGACAAAAGCCACATGTTAGTGGGCATTAGTAGTTTTTTTTGTCCAGTGGAAAAGGGGCTTAAGTGAGTTATTTTTTTACTGAAGACAGAAAACAACACAATAAGGAGCGGTGACAGTGAACCGAAGATGTGGGACGGACAGCTAAACAATTAGCTGAACCTCACTACAAACTACTAGTCTCGTATTGCCAGACCTAGCCTGGCTGCAACTAACGATTATTTCAATTGTCGATTAATCTATCTATCTATAAATTTCTCGATTAATCAATTATTTCTTTCGTCTATAAAATGTCAGAAAATGGTGAAAAATGTCAGTGTTTCCCAAAGCCCAAGATGACATCCTCAAATGTCTTGTTTTGTCCACAACTCAAAGATATTCAGTTTACTCCATATAGGTTTAAAGAAAGCAGAAGATATTTACATTTAAGAAGCTGGAATTACCTGTCTAAATAAAGGTTACATGAAAAAATTTTAAAATCTTTAAAGCCATTATGTTTAGCATTTGAAAACTCACGGCCTTAGCACTTAAGGAGGCACAAATTGATAAGGCATGTCTGTTATGCTGCCTCAAATTTCTTAGGTGTTATGAGAAACAAATCATTTCCAACGTTACAGTAAATACCTATGTTGAGATGATACTTAATTTTTTTTGCAACCATGTTTATGCAAATAATTAATTGACTTCTACACAAACATCTGTGGCGTGGTGATGGCGCAGTGGATATGACACGTGCCTTTGGTGTGGGAGACTTGCGTTCGATTCCCACTGCGATACATCGACCAATGTGTCCCTGAGCAAGACACTTAACCCCTAGTTGCTCCAGAGGCGTGTGACCTCTGACATATACTCACCTAAAGGATTATTAGGAACACCCTACTAATACCGTGTTTGACCCCTTTCGCCTTCAGAACTGCCTTAATTCTTCGTGGCATTGATTCAACAAGGTGCTGGAAGCATTCTTTAGAAATGTTGGCCCATATTGAGAGGATAGCATCTTGCATTTGATGGAGATTTGTGGGATGCACATCCAGGGCACGAAGCTCCCATTCCACCACATCCAGAAGATGTTCTATTGGGGTGAGATCTGGTGACTGTGGGGGCCATTTTAGTACAGCGAAGTCATTGTCATGTTCAAGAAACCAATTTGAAATGATTCGAGCTTTGTGACATGGTGCATTATCCTGCTGGAAGTAGCCATCAGAGGATGGGTACATGGTGGTCATACAGGGATGGACATGGTCAGAAACAATGCTCAGGTAGGCTGTGGCATTTAAACGATGCCCAATTGGTACTAAGGGGCCTAAAGTGTGCCAAGAAAACATCCCCCACACCATTACATCACCACCACCAGCCTGCACAGTGGTAACAAGGCATGACGGATCCATGTTCTCATTCTGTTTACGCCAAATTCTGACTCTGAAATCAAGACTCATCAGACCAGGCAACGTTTTTACAGTCTTCAACTGTCCAATTTTGGTGTGCTTGTGCAAATTGTAGCCTCATTTTCCTATTTTTAGTGGAGATGAGTAGTAGACGGTGGGGTCTTCTGCTGGTGTAGCCCATCCGCCTCAAGGTTGTTTGTGTTGTGGCTTCACAAATGCTTTACTGTAGGGCTGCACAATTAATTGAATTTTAATCACGATCTCGATTTTGGCTTCCCACGATCAAATTTGCGTGATCGAGCAATATTTAAAATGAGTCATAGAACGCTCCTTATCAAAGTTTTTGCAAAGCCACTCTAGCGCTCCATAAACCACTGTCTGATCACGTGCCTCTGTGAGCCAATCAGAGCTGTTCCCTGCCTGCACCGCACAGTTTAGTTTCTAGATGTAGACAGTCACAGAGGACAGAGTAACGTGAGGAAAATTCCACAACAGGTAGCAGTCGGTCATCATAAGCCGGACACAATGTTTACCAGTTTACCAGTAAACGCAACATTATGTCCTGTAGGTTTTGTTTTTCAGACAACAGCAATGACCATAGTGCTAGTTTGTGTCTGTTAGCTAATAGCTTTAGCAGCAGACTGTTTGACGTCCCGTTGTTGGAAATACAGTCACACTACACCGTTTAGCTGTCAGCATTTTAGCTGTGTTTAATCCAGTTACTACTGTGGCTAACAGTAGGCTAACGTTACCTGCTGTGTAACGTGTTATTAGTGTTTATGGTAGCTAACGGTAGGCTAACGTTAGCTGCTGTGTAACGTGTTATTAGTGTTTACTAGCGTGACATGCAGCGATGTTTATGTTGCCTCTAATGTGGGTTTCGGAGCATCAGAGCGCAACGCAGACATCTAAGTAGCAGTGTAATGAGCCAATGAAATCCGCGTTGCTATTTCGTCAGGTAGATACCTTACGGCAAACATGCATGTGTGGAAAGCGGTCGCACAACAGCTGAAATGGCATACTCATTCACAGTATCCTTCAATAAAGGAGGAATGTAGCACAATATGGATGTAAAAGCAGTTATAATTAGCCTATGTGGCAATAAAATTTGTTTTGGTTAAATCAACAAATAATCGTGATAATTAATCGTGATCTCAATATTGATCAAAATAATCGTGATTATCATTTTGGCGATAATCATGCAGCCCTACTTACTGCATACCTCGGTTGGTTATTTGAGTCAAAGTTGATCTTCTATCAGCTTTTTTGTACTTTTTCAGTACATTCTTTGTAAACCCTAGAAATGGTTGTGGGTGAGAATCCCAGTAACTGAGCAGATTGTGAAATACTTAAACCAGCCCGTCTGGCACTAACAACCATGCCACGCTAAAAGTTGCTTAGATCACTTTTCGTTCCCATTTTGACATTCAGTTTGGAGTTCAGGAGATTGTCTAGACCTGGACGACACCCCTAAATGCATTGAAGCAGCTGCCATGCGATTGGTTGATTGGATAATTGCATTAACGAGAAATCTTACAGGTGTTCCTAATAATCCTTTAGGTGAGTGTAAATAGCAATTGTAATTGCTTTGGATAAAAACTTCAGCTAAATGACATATAATGTAACATTTTGTAATGAAAGCATACCGCACAAACGGACGAGATACTAAACATTGTGCTAAGTTAACAAGTATTACTTTTAGTTTACTCATACATAATTCATGCGAAATAAAGCCAGGATAGCAGAATAAATTCAGCACAGATGCATCTCCAGCAGAATATAGCAGCTGTGATGGATTCTCTCATCTGAAGTAGATACTTTGGGAGGTTATTGATTAAATAGTGTGAGTGACTGACCACCATAGCTCTGATGTTGAGGGCCTGTGAGGGGTTCATCTGACAGAGCTGCCTGAGGGCTTCAGTCCTGCGTCGACCACCCACACTCTCCTCATCCTGACGCTCTCCGTTCTTGATCAAACCTCTACAAACTGCAGAGACAGAAAAACATAATTTTGACTAATCAATTACCTGTCAGGTGTTGGGTAAACAAAAAAACAAACAACTGAAGGCAAGACTGAGATCTTCACTGGGCATTGTGAAATAACAAATATCTGTTTGATCAAAACGTTGCTTTGTTAAATTTAATTTGGATCATTACAGCGTGCAGATGCTGCTAAGTGCAGACAACAAAACAGCTGTACTAGGACTTGTTTATTTTGATACTTTGTATCTGGCTATTAGCAACTTGCTCACTGAATTTGATTTTCCCACAATGTAAAGGAAATACTGTTCAATCAATACATTTTTATGTTGTATGTCATATTTGCTTATAATGTGACCCTTGCTTAAAAGGTCTCCACAGTAAGACTGTATCATTTCTCCGATGTCACGTTCCTCCATAAATACCCTAAACCATAGAATCATGACTCATTTATTTGCCTGTAAATAAGATTTAACAGCCATCACAAGACAGCATTTCCACAGCATTATCTCATTATTCCTTGTACTTTTTCCACAGCTGACAATTTAAAAGGCCAACTATTTACGGTTGGCCTAGACTATGGCATGCACTGAAATGATATCAGTTTCCATCTCTGCCACTACTGGATTATTTCATATGCCATAAAGGAGCCAGTGGAGTTAGGTTTGGTTACCAGCTCGTGTTCAACATGACAGACCTTGATGCTTCTAGACAGAGCCATTCCCCACACTTCACCATTAGATCAAATTATTTCACTTTCAATTCAATGAAACAAGGGATTTTCCTTTAACAAAGCCAAAAGGATTCCTTAATGTTGACTGATATGTAACACACACACACAAGCTATTGACTTAGACCTGACCCTCTGTGTGATAAGGTTGCACTGGAGACAGCGAGCGTTTTATATATAATGCGTCCCTCAAAGCACACCCTGTGAGCCAGAGCAACACAATAATGTTCATCATCAATCAATTCATATACACTTGGGCCAGTGGCATGGCTAGAATAAAGGGGAGACATCTAAACTCAGAAAGAAAACATGAGATGGCAACTCAATAGCAATCTGCCTATGATTATAATGAAGCTATCACAGAAACCTTTTTATGGTTAAGTAAAGCCCTATTTCTGCCACAGCAGGTACACTCACTAACCATATGAAGCTAGTACTGGCAATTAAACAGCCACTCTATCTTAAATTATCAGCTGGCAGCATGTTCAGTGTTGTGAGACAGATGAATTACCTTCATTGAAGCTGTCAGGGACATTGGCAACCAACAGACACAGAAACCAGTCTCCATTGCGGACATGAAGCAAAGCCTCTGCCACATCAACAATGGGGAGCAACGAGGGCAGCTCTAGGAAAAAAGAAAAAGAAACATTCTAGACAACAACTTGTCAACTGCAGAGGACAATATCACTGAGGTGGATTATTTTCAGGCTGGCTTTACAGAAAGATTAGGTTTTTTTCTTAATACACAGGTGATGTCTATAACTGTTGTACATAATCAATCTCTATCGTCTACATAACTGCACAGAATACTGTACTCAACCTGCACTTTGGTATTTAATGCTTCCTTTCCACTTCTGGTTGGATGTCAACTGCATTTCATTGGCTCTGTACCTGTACTCTGCTAAATGACAATAAAATTGAATCTAATCTAAAGTTTGCTCATACAGCATAGAGTATATGTGTACAAAATCCATTGTATTCAGCACCATTCCACTTCCACAGCACCTTTAGGTAAAAACTATTAAGAAGATGAAAGGAGTTGGGTACCTGCTTGTAAAATGCAGAGGACATCTGCGACCTCATCCAAGTAAACATGGCTTTCAAAAAGTTCAGAGGACTTTAAGAAAAACTCTCCATTTGAGTCTGCCACCTAAGAAATAACAAGGTAATGGAAAACAGACGGTGTGGATCAATCATCCAAGTCATCCTATTAGGTGAAGTACTGAAGGGCAATTGCAGTACAAAAAAAAAAGTATAGAATTTGTCAGTGTAAGAGCAGCTGCCTGAAATTTGGGAATCATTTCTGATGCCAACTTAAGCTTTGATGAAAAAGTAAAGGAAGGTGTGCAATCTTGTTTCTTACATTCAAGACCCATTTCCACAAGTAACATATTTTCAATCATTCAGAAATGTGTACTAAATAATTCATGCCTTAATTTATTTATATTTAGACATATCTGTCTCTCTGTATTCAAGCATGAAAGATGTCTCTTCTGCATTTCTATATTATACAAAATGCAGTAGCTCAGACTGCTAAAAATCACAAAAATCCCCCATTTCTGCAGTGTCTTGGCAAACTATATACAATGCTAGTTATCAGGGTACTTTAGTGTGGCATAACCAGTACTATCTTTCAATTCAATAGTTAACAACCTTTATACTTTTTATTCGTCTAATTTAGTTCATCATCAAGCACATTTTCTTGTCTTTTCTTGTTATGATGCATCTTGTTTTTTTTTATTTATTTCATTGGAATAATACTTATGCCATTGTTTCACCATTTAAGATAACTTCATTCATTCATGTTGTCAATGTCCTTTGATTGACTGAGTCATATGGGGACCTCTGACTGTACCTTATTCATGATAGCCAACAGTTCACTGAGGGTCAGACGGAGTCTCCTGAGGGGATCACTGTGTTCAAACTCCAGGGTCAGGCCGTGCTGTAGCTGTGACACCAGGATGCTTTCTCCGTTAGAACCACCTGCCTTATGCCTGGCAGAAAAGACAGCACGTTGTGTATACTGCTAAAATGAACTCCACATGAGTTTTTGGAAAACAGTGATCAGTTTTATGGAGTTTTTATGAAGAAAGCAATTTATGTATGACTTGATGAAAAAAACAGAGACCGTTAATTCTAATCATTACCAGACTGTAGCAACAACTATACTGCCACACACAATTCAGATATACCTGAGCTGCTGCTCCTTTCGTGCATCCTGCTCCAAGGCATGAAAGTCAACAGACAAAAGTGCTACAATGGAGTTGACAGCTTCTACTCCAGAGAGCAGGCGGAGTATAAGCTTCTTGTCCTGTGCCCATGACTGGCTCTGGTCAGCTGGAGCACATAAAGCCATCCTCACCAGACAGGGTAGCAGCAGCCTCAGCTCAGGGTCACTTAGGGCAGCCAGGCTCGCCACATCCACCTTCTGCATGGCTTCAAAGGCATAGGAGCTGACAAACTGCAGCCCTGCACTGTCTGCCATCTCTCTGCAACTAAACCTGTAAGGAACAGGAAAAACAGACCATTTAAAAAGGGTGGAATCGAATGTCTCATGAAGCAAATAAAGTGGACAGTATTTTAGTCTGAGCATCTTTTACGATATGAGAAGATGCACTGATATAAGGGTTTATCAAACACTGCAGAAACTCTAACGTTATCAACTATAAAGTGCCAGGCAAGTCACGCTAGAGTTCTGTTGACATAAGAAGCTGAGTTAAAGCTAGCTAACTCTGTCACAAAGTGCCAATGCATTCATTTCTCATTTACTGATAACGTTAGTAGCTAAATCTTCGGATCATAAGTAACTTAATGCGTTTGTTAATTTGGCTATCGCGGATAACTAACGCAAACGTTCGTTAGTGGTGCTAATGCTAAGTTAGTTAATACTGGTAAGATTAACGGTAACGTTAGCTAGCTATATCGTGGAATTTGTTTAACGTTAACCTGTTTTCCCAAGTCAACACATTGTTCCGATTCATGAGTAACGTTTGCACTTAGAAATGTTAAATATGTATTTTTTTAAGCACAAGCAACATCGTAATATACAGCCAACTCCAACTATTAACGCTAGCTAATAGCTAACGTTAACAGTCAGTAGATAACACTCATTCACTATCGCATTGATATACCCAATCGACCCTTAGCATGCTAGTAGCTAGCTAACAGCTAGGCTAGGCTAACTTGTCAGACGACAATACTCGCATGTGCTTTCTGGTCCTTTCTGCCGTGTAAATATTCAGTGTAAATACAATAACGATAATTCGAAAGAATCATCTTACCTCACTTATTAGGATGATACTTAACAAATAAATCGTCACCATCGAGGCCTTCAGACCTCGGACTATGTTGTGTACCGTCAGCCTCTATCGCTACTGACGGGGAGTCCAAAACCAATGGCAAAGAAAGAAGCTTGTCCTAGCTGTTGCCCCAGTAGGTTTATGGAAATGTCTTTGTAACGCTCGGTCTATTATGGTTTCCGCACATCCCCTTGGACTGTATCTTTATCTACAGTGATTACTATGTCGCTTTGACAGTGAGGGAACCAGTGTAGCGTTAGTCAGCACCGTGGAGCAGCGCTGACTGACCGCACTGACAGTGACTGGAGGAGGTAGTACCAGACTCCAGTCAGGCAGTGATGTGTAACAAACATGGGCTGGGCAATATTGATACGTTATAAAAGTATAATGGGAAACGTATTTCATTTTCAGAACAAAGCATTGGCTCTAGTATACTTTTTAAGTTGTTCGGAATCGGCTCCTTGGATAAGGGAAACATACTTCCAAAACTGACATCACATGACCCTTGTGTAGAGAAGTTTCTGCACCATTAATAACTAATGGACAATAGACATACCTATCTAATCTTTTCTCCAAGCTCTTGTGGGGGACGTGCCTGATATCTATATCTGCTTAAGGTTCAGAAAGGAAAATAGTATAACATCGAATGAACAAAGGTCATTAACAATGTGCTGGTATCTAAAAGTACCATATTTAAATCAAATTCAAATTTTATGTGGCATGGCATACTTGGTTTTACGGTTATATGAAAGGTCAAACAAAAATCCCAAGTCTCTTTCGATTTCTAACTATTTCGATTTACCTCTTAAATTCTAGACTTTTACCTACCCAGTCATTGATATGGCAGTGCAAATTTCACTACATTTTCAAGGGCACATTGATGGCAGTTGCTGTGGGACAAAGGAAAACAGAGCAGGACCTCGGTGTATTCAAAGGCTGCTGACAGCAAGGAAAAATGCAGCAAATTCTCAAAAGAATGAATTGCCAGCTGCTACTACAAAACCTCGGGGCAATTCAGCAACTTACAAGTAAGAAATTTGACTCAATTTATTATGCAGGGTTATTACAATGGCTTTCCCACTTGAGAATATTAAGTGTGGTAGCATGTTTGCAGACCTACTGTATAGTAGAAGAGGATGGTTACCGCAAACAACCATGATTTCCCCAAAAGAAAACATGGCACTGTACTGAAAATACATTTTCAGGGTTTTATTAAATGTTGAATGTATTTTCTACACTCAAAAGACCACATACATTTTAATGGTCAAATATTTTAAGCCAACAAATGTTGGCAGATATGCATGGTTAAGAGCAATACCAACGGATTTGCCAATAGTCAAAGTACAGTTTCCCTCTGAACAGGAGAAATCCAGACAGTAAATGTTCCTGTGTGTGCAGACACTGCATATCCAATGGGCAGCCATTCATAGCTGGTTAAAGTTCATTTACACCACACATTTACTTTCACACAGAAGTAAAATGGAACTGGTCTAAATGTATTCATAACCAATCAGAAAAGGTGCAAAAAGAGCCAGACCTCAGCCAATCAGATTAAAGGAGAGGTATAGTAAACTAAAGAAATGTGCTGAAAAGGACACTGCATGTCTGACACTAAGACAACTGTTCTTACATTTTAGCTCTCATTTTCTCTCTCTCCTAAAAAAGTCAAACCTGAGGTCAGTTACCTCCAAGAGATGCCAATAGTTCTTCCTCTCCACTATCGGTGTCCTTGTCCAATTGCACATCACAGTCCCCCTCCCAAAAGCAATAAACACAAGTACAGGGAAATAAGTTGACACACTTTATTCCTAAAACAGAAGCCACACCACCAACTGCTGGCATGGCATTCATATATAATTATTTATATATATTGCCGTTTGGTTTTTGTGTCTAAATGTGTGGTATAAAATACTATATACAACAATGTACCTCTTTATTTGAACACAGTGAAGTTCATTGCTGTACAAGTCCTCTGTAGCTACAGCTTTGCTGTAAGTCGTTCATGCTCAAAGGCATGAAACATAATTCTCCACTCTAATTCTTCTGTACATTGTGACAATACAAATATTCTGTCTCCATTACAAAAAATAATACTCTAAAAGCAACCTACTGGGACTTTATTTAATGTTTATGGGGTTTTTATTCCTGGTTGTTTTTTTAATTAAGACAATTACATATATCTTAGACCAATTGCTTTAAAGCAGGAAGGTGATATAAACCTTCGCCATTTTTATATATATAAAAGAGGTTAAGAAATAAGACAAATTATACATTTAAAAACAATAAATAAGATGCAGGCATTTCATTTGGATACTATTTCATCCAAAGGAATAAAAAGGAATTTCAGGTCTTAAAACCAAAGATCCATTCTTGAGTTTTTTCCTTGATCAAATATGTCCCTTTTCTTCCAATAACTTTACAGATAGATTTGTCTTTCCAATACAGACTGGCCATTGACTGTGCTGCCATGCTACATACCATGACAACCAATCTGTCATTCTATCACGTTCATTAATTGCGACTCAACTTCTGGTTTCCCCTCTCATCTTTATTCCCTTGTCTCTATGTGCATGTCTTTGAATTATAGGGACGGGACTGTTTTAACCAGTAACAGCCGTCCAATCCCATCTTGGTACAGGATCCAGCTCCGTACGCTGGTCTGGTTCTTGCCGTTTTCTTCAGTCTTGATGAAACGCCCTTTGGAGTCGTTGCTTTCTTTTTCTTTGAAATGTTTCCCCTAGATCCCCCCCTGTAACAGGCTGTTGGCTACAACATGTTCATGATGAAGTTGTACATCTGGTTGAGCACCACAAAGTGAATGGGTAGACATGATCGTCGGTCCTGTGTAGCCGGGTCACACGTCAGCCAGGAGAGGGCGTTGTACTGCTCCAGCACAAATCTGTTCAGGCATACAAAAGAAATGCAGTTACTCTTTACTTTGGAGTTACTTACAGAGTGACACACTTGGTTTAAAAGATTAATAGATAAAGATAAAGATAAGCCTTTTGTTTTTCAAAATGATCCATCCTGGGCTATAATTAATCAAAATGCATAAGAAACTAAGTGCACATAAAGCGTTTGATGCTTAAAAACTATTTAAAAAAAAATACAATATATACAAATATATGTTTAGCTCTCGTCATCATTTGTATCCAAGAAAATATTCCATTCTGAATATCTGCAATACAAAAATCCCCCGGAAAACACAGTCAGCGGGGTGGTACTGATATTTTGTGCACTCGACTTGTAACAGAGTGTGTTCCAGTGTTGTTTACCTGAGTACATCTGAGGTCTGATTGGAGTCGAGGGGGTGGGAGTGTTTGCTGTGCAGTAGTTCATCTGATTGCACTGAAGACACATGTAGGTGCAAAGAGGCCTGAGAGAGGGAGCACAGGGGGAAGAGGTGGTGTCAATGGCCTTATAATGAAGTTGTTAACCTTTTGTTATTTCTCATCTAAATAAATATAGCTCTTTTCACAGAGCAGTGACAGCAGCAGTGAGTCTGTAGCTAGTTCTAGAAGCAAGGGAGATCAGTGCAAATCTAAATGATGTAGTTTTCTTGTATCTACCATTTTGATTAGACACAGGTGTTCAGTTACCACAAAAACACTTGCTGGGGCAGAGTTACAGAACAGATTAGCAGTTCATTAATGGCTTACATATTAACTGCATACTTTAAAGGACAGTTGTGGTTTTATGGGGAGTTGCTTGCTGGACTATTTCTTGGTTGGGAGTAGTGGCTTCCTGGAGTCTTATGTCACAGTGAGGTTTCCCAGCAGCAAATTTGCCTAACCGTGCGTTCATGGACATCGGAAAAACATTTTTCCGAGGGAAAACCTCAGCATTCACGTCACTTCCTGTGGGAATCAGAGGAGGGAAACTCGGGCTAGATTTTGCTAACAGAGTTTCCCAGTTGGTGACGCGTTGTTGACATCTGACGTCTGATGTAGGCGACTTTGGTTCACAGAACATATTTCAATGACTATAAACTGTTTATTGTGGACAAACGCCTCTGCCAAGAAACATACACAGACATAACATGTTTCAAATTATTCATAAATAGGCCCATGTATAAAAAAAACAACACCTTATCAGTGTCCTTTCCCGTTCATTGTCCTGCAGATAACACAAAGAAACACCTGGCGAAGAGCTGTTTGGATGCTCGCATAAGAAAACAGCAGAAAATCTTTTGTTATTGTGGCCTCCATGTTTTCACACACCTAATGCTTTCAGCTACGCCCAACCGTTGGTGGCAGTCATACAACAAGTTGTTATGCCAAACGGCAATATAACAGAAGAAGAAGAACACGCATTCCCGACTATGTGAATGCTGGCAGTCGGAAAAACAACGTAATCACGGGGGCGGTCCCTGTTATTCCCAGGTGGCATGAACGCAGCATAAGTACTAAGATGACGAGGGCAGGACCCGCTAGTACTCATTGCCTTTGTTGGTTGAATTGGTTAGGTTTAGGCATTAGGGTACGTTTTTTTTATTATTATCATTATTATTTTTGGGGGCTTTTCCCTTTATTACACAGAGACAGTGGATAGGCATGAAAGGGGGAGAGAGATGGGGGATGACACGCAGTAAAGGGCAGCAGGTCGGATTCGAACCAGCGCTGCCGCAGGACTCTGCCAACATGGGGCGAACACTCTTACTGGGTGAGCTGGAGGCCGCCCCAACAAATTTATTTTGCTTCATTTATGCCTAGCGTCCGCACTACTCCAGCGTTTCCGAGCCCCTAAAACGGAGACATTTGGAAACATGGCTGACCCCGCTTAAATTTGAAAACTCAGGGGTTGCGTTGTAGTCTGGGAGGCTAAAACGGAGACCTTTGAACACGCACGGTAGTCAGTCTTATCAGTTAGGTAGGCTTACATACTTTACATTAACAGTTCCACCTCGCCGTCGGTCCAAGCTAATAAATCTATGGTCCTACTTTTCGCTGTTGTTTTTCATACCCGGTGTATGTGAATGGTCATGTGATATGCATTGTCAGATGCGTTAGTATGGACGGAGATTAGTTCTGCTACAGAGCTAAAACGCTCGTGTGGATGGAGATCGGTTTTGTTTCAAAACGCCGTTTAAAAATGAAAACGTAGCGTGGATGTAGCCTAAGAATACCAGGGTAAGCCAATCAGAGGCAGAGTAGGGTGGACATGCCTTCACCATCCTAAGAAAAGAAATATTGTTTCATGGCAATCAGTGGAGGCTCCAGGAAGTTACTGCGCTTAGAAATGGTCTACCATAAAAAGCCAAGCTAAGCTAATCAGATGTTGCTGTAGCTTCATATTTAATGGACAGACATGAGAGCGGTATCAATCGTTTCATCCAACTTTCGGCAGAAAGCATATTTCTAAATGCTGAACTATTCCTTTAAGGAAAAATGTAATTAATTTCCCTACGGTTTGTTTTTATTGTACCCCTAATGCCCTATGACCTACCTTAAAGGGATACTTTGCCAATTTCAATCCAGCTCTGTTATCTTTATGTGGGCAGTGTGTTTAAATGATTGGTGTGTGACTTCCCTCCAGCAGCGGACTTCTGTGGTGCGTTTCGAGTCATCCGGCGTATTTCAGCAGAGCTCAGCTGCATTGGAGCTCTGTGCGCTGCGGCCACGGAGGGAAAGCTACACACAATTCCTCTAAACACACTGCCCACACTGCCATGATACAGAGCTGGATTTAAATCAGCTAAATATCTATTTAATTCTTCTAAGTTGTCTTGTTCAACCAATAAAATACATTTTATTTGTTTCACCATGCACGTGTAAAAAGGCAGCACTAAAAGAAGCCTACTAAATAAACAGGCGAGAGGGGCAGAGCCTTGTACCTTGAGGAAGAGTGGACACTGGTTCTGAGCCTGTGGACAGGCTGACCAGAACCAGTCAGGTAGTGGGCCAGCTTTAGCCGTGGAGACAAAGTAGCCGAGTGCCAGAGGCTGCTGCAGGAGGTTAGGAACCTCTTCATGAGACTCCATACGGTCCGTACTCTGGCCCTGCAGCAAGGCAGAAAGTCAAGGTTAGCTTTGTTCCAACTCATTTAACAGCGCACCGAGGAATGGACATTAATCCAAAGCTACTGTCAATATTGCAACATATAAGTATACATGTTAACTCACCTTACTGCCATCACCTCCATGGTGGTAATGAGAGCCAGGGGAGTGTACTGGTGAAGTGGTGGGCGAGATGTTGATGATGTCTGGGTCCACCAACTCGTTCTCCTGGTCCAGCAGGTCAAAGATTCCGATAGCATCGGACCCATCTGAGGAGAACAGGAGAATCATTCAACAGGTCTACAAGTGATGAAGTGTTAAGATCTTTTTTTGTTTGTTTTTTAAACCGATACACTCCATGTGCCTCTGAAAAGCATCAAAAATGCTCTTAATGCAAGTTCTCCTTCTGGTCTGTATGTTATTTGCCAAAAATATGCATTTCATGTATTGCAGAAAATATAATTTGGACATTAGCGTTTACTTTTAATGCCATTATGTGGTTAATGTAGCTACAGTATTTACTGAGTGTAGAATGTGAGTGACCATGCTTCATGTAGATGCACTAAGTATGTAAGCACACACTACTACAAAAAAAACATAACAGATTGGAAAAGTAAACAGGAAGGATTTGGAAACAAACAGTGCAGATTAAAGGGGAAACACAGTAATTGCTGCATTTCCGTTTGACATCTGTCACTTTGTTTAAGATCCAGAAAATAGGATGAGCCACACTGAATTAAAAACGCATGAGAATCCCAGGGAATGACTGCAAGACAGAATGATGAACGAGCACTACTGACCAGTGGTGGCGTTTAGAATGTCGATGTTGGGGTCGATGTTGGTGTAATTGGAGCTGGCCACTTGGACAAAGGCGGATGTGGGGAAGACCAGGATGTGGGTGCAGGAGGTGTCCTGTGGGGTGCTCAGCTGGGACGTCTGCATGTTCAAGGTGGTGCTGCGGCCAAACACTGAGCCTGTCGACACAGAGTCTGATGGGACGCGCAGAGGAAGGAGAGAGTGACGGGTCAATAAACAGTGTGGCTAAGAAGAATAGAATTAAATATAGGAATCCTTGTCACAATCCCTTTATTTAATCTAGTATGGGTAAAATCTTTTAACTGATCTGGGCCGAGCAAATTCTCCATGTTTGAGTCAAGGACATCACATAACTAAAGGAATATAACATACTAAATCTCTGTGGCATTCAAGCATCAAACAGGAAAGTGAAACTAATGAACACCCAAATAAATTACTTAAATGTTACCCTTTATCAATCTCTACACAAGAGATATGATGGCATCTACTGTACTGTGTATCAGATGGGAATGTTGGGCAAACGGAAGCATGGAGGACCAAGGAGGTACTGGATCTAATTTTACTGATTTCAACTGATTACATTTTATTATTATTATTTATCAAGTATTATCTTCAACCGAGCGGCAAGTAACAGTTTTACATTTGTGATTAAAATAGAGTCCTTTCAATTTTACAAATGGTAGGTTTCCGCATTTGTATTTCATAATCATAAAAGAAACCAGATTTAAAATGTCAGAATAGCAGTTACGTCTTGTACCAACAACTTCCTTAAATTTAGATTCTATTTCGGAAAACCCCTCCTAGTCATAGCCATCTGAGGCTAAAACAGCATTGCTAATCTCTTTCAGTTAACAGATCTTTTTAGGAAGGAGATGTCCTCAGCCCAGCATCGCTCAACACAATCCTGGTATGATGCACTGACAATCCCCCACTCGTTTCCCAAAATAAACCCATTGATCTGGCTCTCCATCACACAGCATTGAGATCAATGGGCATCTGAGAGCTAGTGCTTTATGAGCGAAAGGTACATGATCTTCCCTGCCATCAATCTGCTCTGGACAAGGAGGGGACACACATTGTGATATGCTGCTGCCATCCATCACGACACACACACACACACACACACACACACACACACACACACACACACACACACACACACACACACACACACACACACACACACACACACACACACACACACACACACACACACCTCTACTGCCTTTCTTGGTACTCAGATGACAAGTGTACGTTAAAACATGTAGTAGGTATATGTATAATCTTTGTCACGTGCACACACTCTACCTGGCATGATGATAAAGGATCCCTGGGGCTCCATAGCAACCAAGCACACGCTGAGGATGCTGGGAGTATCTGAGGCGGAGATGCCACACATTCGACACATTTCCTTCAGACGGCGACTCAGTGACTGGAGGTTTCTCCTGCTCAACAGAATACTCCAGTCTGGAACATCAAGAGAGGAGAGCAGCAGGGATGAATGAACATGTGACTCACTGCGATGAAAAACGTTTGAATGACTTAAATGCTCTATTTTGTTTGGTCACAAAAAAAAGCACTTGAGCATGATTAAACTAGTCGTCCTTACCTTTTAACTCGCCGTGTCCTATCCTGCCTAGTCGGCCAATCACCACCCTCCAGGGGACTGATGTCATCTGCACTAGTCCCAAACACCAATCCCACAGCTTCTGCAGGCCGAGCCGCCGAACAGAGCCCTTTTTCCTCCGTGCTCTGCGGAAGATGCATTGACCCACATGTCAAAACCACTTTTCAAAGTATATTTAGCTGTTAGTCAATAGAGCTGGTTTAACATTTTGTTGAGGCAGGTGAAGGTGAACCTCTGGAATGTGTGGGCCTGTGCAGACCATGCTTGACTGACAGCTGTGTGCCTTCCCTCTCAAGCCTAATTTACACTTGTAGTGAAAAGTGCCATTTGACATGCTAGCATGACATAATTGATACAACAAAAAAAATAAATCAGTTTTGAAGTGTTGGTGACAGCGGTCGTGCACGTTTTGTACGGTCACAGACAATTGTTGTGCAGCTGTGACTGAATGTGAGATAATTCACAGAGAAAAATGAACAAGTCGAGAATGTGGAGGAGGATGGCAAGTCGCTTTCAAACATGTACAACACTGGTGTGAGTGCTATAGTGTTCAGACAAATGCAATGGACCGGACTGTTTAACCCTTAGAGAACGGAGATCCTGCGGATGGCCACTAGAGGTCCGCGGGAGATCACTGTTTACAAGATCCTGTTTAAATCGGTAAAAAAAACAGCTAGAGCGTTCTTTTTTTTTTTTTGCAACAGAAAGCTAAGACTTCGGTCTTTCGCACCATTATGTTGTACGCTTGCAATGACGTTATCACGTTATATGTGACGTCCGGTCCAAAACGGGCTGGTAACTAGCGGTGGAGACAGTGTATTTCGCCGTAATGGCCGCGGGAGATTGTTGTTTACATGATCCTGTTTGAATCAATCTAAAACAAAACCAGCTAGAGCATTCATTCTTTTTGCAGCTGAAAGCTAAGGCTTAAGCCCGTCTCGTCAGCACGTTGTACGCTCGCGATGATGTCATCACGTCACGTGTCGTCCAGTGTAAAACAGCTGGCGGACCATTTCTATTGCAGAAGAAAAACGCTCACAAAAATGAGCACATCTCAAAAAAATTTTTTTACATAGTTAAAATAACTTATGGAGTGTCGAGAGATATTTTGTTAATGTTTCTACATTTAGAAATGTTTTGGATCAATATGTTTTGTGTTTTTATTTAGTAAAAATGTATTCTTTTGTTTTAATTAATTTAATACACAATTGTAATATTTGTATTAATTATTATGGTTTATTGATTTACATTACTTTAGGTTGTACTGATTTTAGGGATATGAAGTATTTAAGATACTCCAAGAAATGACATCACAAGAAGCAAACATACCAATGTAGTCACTGGCGGACCAATTCTATTGCAGAGTTTAAAGGGTTAAATAACTTTCACAATACCTGCACTACAAACAAATACATTGTGTGACACGTTTTCGGTCAGCAGACACTTTCTTACGACTATGACAGCATAATTTCTTTTTCATTAGTTGTGTCAGACGACTTATAACTCTTTCTGTACTTCTTCAAGTACACAGTTTATTAACCTTGGTCTTGTGTAGGGTTGCACGATATTGACAAAATGTAATATTGTGATATAGATAATGAATATCGCGATAAAAATTATTTGAAAACGCATCAAAATAGATTCATAACAAATTAAACAAGTTTTCTTACAACACAAGGTTTATTTCAACTGACGGTAATATTGGACTGGTCCAACATGAATAAATAAATAAGGACCATGTCTACAGAACAGGACATGTTTTACTGGGCAGTATAAAATATATAAAGAGAACAGGACACAACTTTTCTTTCGCTTTTCTGAGTCGTTCCGTTTTGTTTGTCACTCTGTCGAAATATGCACACAAACCCTCCATAGGGTTTGTCACGTAGTGGACCCGTGTGCTGACGTGCACTAACATGTGTAAGTGGCACGCTAACTGGCCAATGAAACAAGCGGGCTCTAAATCAAACACAACTAAGCCACACAGCCAACCGACGGGACGCAGCGCTCCACAAAATAAACTAAATATTGCATACTTATTGCGACACTTTCGATATATCTTGCACCTCTAGATATAATATTGCGCAACGTGATATTGCGCTAACGATATTGAGTCGATAGATCATGCACCCCTAGTCTTGTGTGTGGGTCCAGTGGTGTTAAGTGATTTCTAATATGGTAATAAAGACTTTGATGTTGGTAGGTTTTAATACCAAGCAGACAGAGTTGGTCCTACCTGTTGGGCACATCTATGTTGATGATACAGGTCTCTAGGAGTTCCCCATACAGGTCAGTGCATGTAGCCAGGAGCCAGCGTTGGTCGTGGGACAGACAGTACCCGACAAACAGCACGTTGTATTTCTGCGATGCCTCCCCAAATGTCTCCCCGAGTTCCGTCTGCTTGTCCTTTACCGGTGCTAGAATGAACGGAGGTGTATACAGACGCAGACACTCCGGCCTCTGCACATTGGGAGGTAAAGTGATGTCAGGATAATGGATTTAGGATAAACGTTCAGCCCTTCTAATTGGGCATACTCTAGATATGTACAGTTTGTGCATGCATGATGTGCTGCTGGACTTTCAGAGCTGCAAGAAATCCTCTCTTCAATGCTAATTTCTGCTGAATTCACATTCTAAGCATCTTTACATGCAAAAAGGTCCCTTGTGTCACTCCAATTGTCCCATCCATATACCACTTCTCCCAGCAAGGCAGCTCAAGGTTTGACAATGTTTTAAAGGGAAAACGTAGCGCTACCTGTAAAGAAGTAAGTCCACTGAATTAGGTCCTGATCTAAAGTGCCCCTTTGTCTAAACCTGGAGTCGAGATCCCATTATGGAGGTCTCAGGGAGCTAGCCAAGCAGATAATGGAAAGAAAACTCTGGAGTAGCAGAGGGTTACAAGTTCCCTTGGTCCTGTTCCAGGAGAAAACACTACGAGGATGGTTAGCACTAAAAAACTCTATATCTCAGTGCCTTCTTTCTCTTCAGTGGCAAACTGATCACAGCCGGGGCAAAAGGCTGGGTCACATCAGGTCAGGTTCATGTTTGCGAGAGAGCTGAAGACCACAGTGTCAGCCTCTGTTTGCTTGCCTATCGATCAGAGGACGACGATAGCATGTTAATGCTAACGCCTAGCCACAGAGCTGAGCTGTAACTGCACAATAAGACAACACTTTTCTCTGCTTCACAGATGGATTATGTCAAAACAATTAGAGTGCAACTGCTACGTGTTGCATTTACCTCTGGGCTCTTCAGCGCGGTGTCAATGGCCAGGCCCGGGCCGAAGCCAGTCAGTGACTTGACATTGGTGAAGGTGGGCAGTGGCCGTCTGCACTGAGCGAAGACGGAGAAGGCAAGAGACTTGAGGTGCTGGGCGTAGATATGACGGTCTTCGCCGCGTACTGGCTGAAGCAGGTACTGGCATGGGACAATCTGAGGTAAAAAGACAAGTTGTTAGACACAGGCAACACGAGTATAACACTCTCTACACTCTTTCCAACAATGCTTCTACAAATGCAATAACTAAATTGCATATATATTATATGATTTAAATAATCAGTCGAGAAGTTAAATCTTTTTTTTTTTTTTGCAACGTTATGGTACACAGAGGTTAATGCAGGATAACAGCACAACATGCTGTTAACGTTTTGTCTCAAAAGGACCTAACTCCAAAACTAACTGTGATGGAAACAGAGAGGAGTGATGGAAATGGAGGGAAGAATGACGCGGAGGAGTGTGACTCATTTCTGTTCTGTGTGGAAACCTGAAGTGTATAAATATAGCTATTTTATTTGTATGTTTGTCTTGTTTCATTTTTATTTATCACTCCATCACTTTTTCCCCAGGGATCAATAAAGTTCTTATGCATAGTGATGACACGGCAGGGGAGACAGGGTCCGTGTTTCGAGAGGGGTTGGGTGGGTTGCCGACATCGCCACTGACGCACTGACGACAGTCAGGCGAGGTCCATGCGGGGGTTAGCCGCGAGCCACCTTCCTAGAGCTGGTTGTGACGCATCGCCACGGAGGAAATGCACCCAGCGAGGCAGAGCCGGGGAGACAAGAGGAACCTCCCACACCGAGCGGCCGTGACCCAGGCAGACTGAGCATGGTTCATTATCAAACTGTGGCGGGCCTACCTAGACTGTAGGTAATTAACGGGGAAACACTGGATTAGTCATGGAAAATGGGATCCGTGCGAGTTTTTCTTTTGTATGAAGCAGCAAAAAAGTTGTAGCGTGACCGGTTTGAGTTAATTTGCCTGACTTGACGTCGCACTTCCTGCGATGCGACTAATGTGCACATCACAACCTCGATGCTGAAACGATACATTGTGCAGCCCTACTGGTGTAGTAGTGTAAAACTGCATTATATTGTCATCTTTGTGCCCCTCCACATATATATAAGTTAGAAAAAATATGAGAAAAACTTTCCATTATAATGCCATCAAACACAACGCCCCTAAAATACGACCTTCGAGCAAAGCCTTAAAAAGAGTACCATAGATCTCTATATACAAACATGTAGAGCATTTTAAGTGAGGTAGTATTAATGCTATTGTATTGGATTACTTTGTTAAGGGGTTTCTATTTTTGGTCACTCAGGGTACACTGTACACTTCTGATGATGATGGATATGTCAACAATGATGCCATTGAGCCTAACCTGTTAAACATTAAGGAGTAATTGGACACTGACATTCAACAACGTTGAATGCATTTTTAGTCATGCACTTACGTTCACGGTAATGAAATACAATATGGTCAGCAATAACATAATTATGGCTCTCCTGGGAACTTTACTCACTTGAACAGAAATAGAATTGCGGATGTGTGGGGGCAGAAACTGAAGCATCTCAAGGTAGCAGCGTAACAAACCCAGCGTCCACACACTGGAGTGGGCCGGCACTGGCCCCGGGCCGCCATCGGCCTCCTCGTAGCTAAAGGGGTCCACAATGTAAACAACAATGGCAGGTGGATACGTGATGGCATGGGACTCCCCGTCCGTGGGGACGCCTACTTTCTCTCGTTCCAAAGTGCTGGGGAAAGCACAGGAAAATAACACACACAAACGCACGCGCACATGCACACACGCACACACACACACACACACGCACTTATTAAACCAGTCTTATCCTAAGCTTGGTTCTTAGTTTTTGTCCTCAGCTTTTGAATAGCGGAGTTACATTCAAGACTACTGAAAGATATCTTTCGAAAAATACATTTATCACTTCATAAAAATGTATTTAAATAGCAATGATCAAAAATATGCTCTCAAACTGTTACCCAAGTGTCGCTTAGCAACCTCTTTGCTAAAGTTCAAGGACTTTTGCAGAAAATAAATATTATTATGGAATTATTAGATTGTTATTGTCTCTACCATCATTTTTATAGAAGGAATAACTACTCACCTAAGTGTTTAACAGTGATTTCACAACATTTAAATAGTAGATCAACACTAGTTGTGACTTACTGTCACTTATGTACAAAACTGATCAAATACATTTAGCTGTCTCTGAGTTTATGGTGTGCAAGCTTGTGTGTCCTGCAGTACCTTTCAGGAGGCTCTGTGGGCCCCGAGGCCTGGCTGCTGGAATTGTCCCCTGAGGTGCCAGTATTCTGGGTACCAGCCTGCTGTCCCAGCTGTCCACTCTGGGGGCCACCTCCCTGGCCCTGGGTACCCATGCTCCCAAAGGGGGGAAAAGAGTTGGGCTTGGCAGACGGCATCCCGCTGCCAGGCTGGCCTGAGGTTGTCACCAGACTGTTCGATGACGCAGAGCCATTTCCAGACCCACTGTTGTTGTTGTTGCTGCTGCTGCTGCTGCTGCTGTTGTTGGGAACGGAGGAGCCTGCAGCGTTCACTGAGCCCTGCTGGCCAACTGAGCCGGAGGTGGAGCTAGACAGTTGTGTAGATGATGACTGGCTGGACGAGGGCGGGGGACTGGGCTGTGTGAGGAGGGAACTGTCTAATTGCTGTGATGCGAGGTACGGAGCTAAAGAGACAAAACACAGCATTGGACTTTCATTAATAACATCAAACACGCTTTGAAAAGAAAATGAAAATCTACTCCATTTACTCCATTACATCTTGACCTCTTTCTTCACTGATTTCAAGCTCTCTTTCAAAAACAGTCAAGGCTCTCTAGCTAGCCTTTTTAGAACTAAACCAAGTGGTGTCGAAGGTAGAAATTCAGCGACAAAGAACTGACTGAGCCTAGCATTGAGGAGCAGAAGAATCAGGGACTATGTAGAATAAAAAATGCAGCAGTAACCCGGCAGGCTGTAAACGACACGTACCGAGGTTGTGGCGGCACACTTGTGCATAGAGTTTGAGCTTAGTGAAGGCGTCGCTGTTGCTGCTGGCAGCCTTGAGGAACCAGTCGCTGACTGGCTGATCCACGAGGTTCTTTGCTCCATTGCCGCCGACAAGGACAATGCCATCGGGGTAGACTTTGGAAATGGGCCGGTGCTGGCCCAGTCGACATGACTAAAACATAGACACAAATAGGAAAGACCATGAATGTGTGAACGGGTACATAAAAGTAATTTCATTTAACAATCGTTAATGAGGCTTGAGTGTTGTTGCAGTGCTTTTTCATTTTCATTTTACACGTTTCCAATAAAAAGTGATCGTGAATCAGCCTGAGATAATTATTCTATTTGCACAAGTCACTGCCAAACCTGAGGTGGAGTCGGAGAGATGTAAAGCAATGTTACATTTGGACAGCGTTAACACTGAAGTGTGTGCACCCTTCTTCAGAGTCTGTACCTCGTAAACAGCGGTGAGGTCTCGGAAGAAGCTCTTGGCGCCGCTGAGCAAGGCCTCGTTGTCAGGACAGACCACCAGATATCCAATGTCCCGCTGGGAGCCAAAGGGATCCAGCAACAGTTTCTCCCAGTAGGGCAGACCAAACGGAGACAGCACCACAAAGTCATACTCATAACCCACCAGGAAGGTGGGGATGGGCAGGGGCTCTGGGGACTCGTCTGTGCCTGTGGGGGTGAGGAGGAAGGAGGAGGAGAAACCAAGTGTGGAAAGAGGTAGAAAAAAACACAAAGAAAGAAAGAACAGTTAGCGAGTTTTGTTAAAAGGTAAGGTGTCAGCCGCCCTCCCTCCTCTTTCAGCCCTCCACTGTGCATCAGAATGAGAGGTCGCCAAACGATCTGACAGCTCCTCCCAACAGAGCTGACGTCTGGACCGCAGCAGAGGGACCACACTGCCTATTGACCTGACAACATCCAAAGTTTTTCTACCCGAAGACACACACATTCCAAATGTCACACACACAAACACCAAATGCTGTTATCGCCATCACAGTCTCTCTACGAATCTTATTCTTGGCAGAATAGTCTGAAACACCCATTGTATATGTAGTGGAAAACACTGATTCACAGATATCTGATTTCCCTACAATTAAACTGGATGGTAGCAAAGCATCAGTCAGTACTGTGAATCAAGTGAATGAACTTCCCCAGTTTGTCCCCAGCTTTACCGTAAGAGCCCCGTCCAGCCATCTTGTGGAACTGCTGCCAGGTGAGGGGACCCTGAACGCCCCACGACCTTATTGTCCTCTTCTTCTGAATTGCATCCTGGAGTACAGGCTGGAGGGACATCAGCACTCGCAGCACATCCTGAGAACACAGCGCACTCACGTCCACTGCTGGAAAACAGATGAGTAAAGGGGAAGCTTAAGATTAATAACAACATGAAAAACATAAAAAAAAAAGACACGTCAGTGATCCCTCAACAAAACTTTTTGTCCTAAATTTAGCTACAATTAATTGTCCAAATCTGTAGCTTTGTTACAGATCAGTTTGACTGTGTAACTTACAGGTCTATGAGTTTGACTTGAGCCTGTTTCTCAACTGATCACAAGTGAAAATACTATACTTAGCATTACAAATTAGAAATGACAGCATCAACCAAAGAAAACTTAACTTTACTTAAGTTTAGTTTTGGCCTAAGAAAAACAATTTGGTGTCCAACTGAGCCAATTTTAGGATGTATGAAAATCTAGAATGTGACATTTCTCACCGTTTTGTTTAGCCCAGTGGTGCAGGCAGGTGCTTTTGACCAGCGCCTCGTCCACTTTGCCACCTGACATGTTGTCCATGAACTGCCTCCCGTGCTCCAGGGCCATGTAGCAGTCGCTGTGGTAGTCCCTCTCCTCCACCCTCACACAGGGTGGTACAGGGGCCCCACTTGGCCCCCGTGTCACTATGTCATGCTCTAGGATTGAAATGGGTGAAAGGGGGTTGGTACACTGGTCCTGTAGGAGGAGAATCAGCTCATCTGGGACACGGTCCCCCCTCCCTACTCCAGTTCTTTCCAGCGAGGAGAGCCGCAGCTCCTCAAAGCGCTTTTCTGCCTCTCTGCTGACGTCTGAGCCGCGGCCGATGATATCCAGCTCGTCCTCCAGGAAGAGGCCCGAGCCGTTGCCGTAACGCCGATTGACCACGGCACTGAAGCCGCAGCTGCAGGATTCCTGAGCCTCGCCGATGGGGTCGCTCAGGTACACGCCCACATCGGCTCCTTTTATGTTCATGTTACATACGCAGATGCAGCAGCTGTCGAAGTTGCAGTCTTTGAAGAGGTTCATGACGGACTCGGAGAGGATGAGGGTGACGTAGAGGCTGTGGGCCTCGGGGATGGAGGGTACGGTGGCCGGCTCTACCGAGTTTAGCGGTCGGCAGGTGGAGGGGGTGGACGCTGGCGAGTACAGGTCCGAGTTCTCGTACTTAAGCGAGCCCTGGACACTGGATGGGCCTCGAGGTGTGCGCGGGGTGCGCGGCGTACGTGGCGTGGGGGCAGAGAAACGCGGGGTGGCAGGTGAAGGCAGGATACCAGCGCCACTGTTACTTGGTGGAGCACTGTTAGACATGAAAGGCGTGTGGGTCTGAGGGGTGTAGGTCTGGCTGTAGTCCTGGTCCATGGTGCTGCCCACACTGGGGATGTTACTGAGGCCAGAAAGACAAAAGGACATGAATTAGAAACGGTGCAGAACTAAAAGAAGTGTGTGTTTCGGACAGGGGAAAGACAGCGGCACATTTTAGAGTTTTAAAATGGGACCAAGGGTCCTTAAGAGGATCCTGTGAAGCCCAACGAAGCGTGGGAGAATGTGGACAATAAGGAATGATCCCTATTAGACAATGAATAAGAATAACTCTTCGAATCACAGCTTTCAATTCAACGCTATTAATTTCCCAGAATACAAAAAAAAAAAAATCATATCTCAACTTTGGTCCTGATGTACTGTACATCTAATTGTGGCATGAAAACGGAGGCACTAGTACGGAGAACATACTTGATTTCCAAGAACAGCAACGTTCAGTACGTTGCATCAAACAATAAAATACTGTTATCCAACTGCCTCAGAGAGTTTGTGAAAATAGTATATAGTTAGTTTATAGAGTAATAAGGCAGTAGGGGACGACAACATTCACTACAAAAGGAATGCAGAGTGAGCTTAGACCGCACACATGTTTACACATGAGAGAACAAGAATGTGGGAGAGAGAGTGTCCCTCTGAGGTAAGGTTTATTTTTGGGCTGGCAAGCAACAGTGAGGAAGCAGGGAGATAGAGAGAGTGAGAGTGCATGAGAGAGAGACGGAGGGAGGGAGAATGAGCACATCATGTCCCTAGCTGTATATGGGGGAACAACTTCTGGCACGGACCCATTAGAAGGAAGCCCCAGCACAACTCTCTCTCTCTCCCCTGCAACCAGGGCACGTTCAGAATGTGCTGCAGATGCGAAGGCAGCACCAGCACAACATTATAAGATCTTTACCAATGACTCTTTTGACATTTTGCAAATCTCAGTCAAGTGCAGACACCTCTCCCTGCCTGAACAATCCATCATAACCAGTCTTAGCACTCCCAATTACACACTTTAAAAAAATAATATACTCCTAATCGTATTTAAAGTATTACAAATTTGAACACATTTGTTGCTTGTTCTGCTCTACATTTCCTGCCATGCTCCAGTGTACTTTAATAAAAGAGAAATATTCTGAAAAATAATCTTAATAATCATCAGGCAAAAGTATAACCCAAAGTATTGCAATTACCTCTGCTGTAAAAAGAATTAAATCTTTCTTGTAGAAAAAAGAAAAGAAAAAGAAAGTCCACATTTTCTGCTTAGCCTCAACCTGCTGGATAAACTGAACTAAGAATGTAGCACTAGCAGAGCGCAAAATGTTTTTTCAAAATTATGAATGATTCTGTGAAAATCTGCAGGGGGAGGCAGGTAGAAATGTCTGTCTGTGGCTCTCGCATTCACATTCCTCTCTCTCTCTTTCACTGCCTGTTGTTTCCCTTCCATCTATAGATTGCTACAATGGGGGGGGGGGTTGGGGGTGGGGGGATGGGGGGATATAAGGGGCAAAAGTTCTATTTACAACCACGAAAAGCAAGCAGGCTAATTAAGTGGCGTGTTCTGTCTGTCTATCAATGTCCTCCGCTCTGTTTCAGGTGGACAGCGCTGTTTGCTGTGTGGAAGTTATCTGTCTGAAGTGACAGCTAAGCAGAAGTCACATATGTATATCCACCAATAATGTTGATGTTGCCGTTTTTGCTATTTTTCTACCTAAAGTTTCAACAGAAAATACAACTGACAACTCGTGGCACCAGGCGCATATCAGCTCTTTTGTCTGTGTGCAAAAAATGTAACCTAATGTCGCAAATGAGAGGGGAAAAAAGGAACCAAAACATGATTTGACGATCAGTCGATTACAGGCAAGACTTGACCAATCAGATTCGACGTATTCAATGTAAATTCTCAGCCGGGACCCCCCCCCAGTCCAAACAAATGTAATTAGGGTCTAGTCTACTGCCCTGATTACAGAAAAACACAAAATCAATTGAACAAAACAAGGTTTGTTTGGGGATTTTTCTGCTAAACATGCTAATAACAAATTCCCATGACAGTGGAAAGTAGCAGAGGTGTCTCCGTGTGTAGTTGAGAGGAACAGTGACAGATATACTAGAGACTCCCAGCTGCTGTGAGAAGTGAGGTGGCATGGAGCCGCTGTGGGGGCTCATCTCACCACTCCAGTGATAATCCTCATCTTCAACCAAGACGGCATTTTACACTCATTTCCCTGCTCTGCCTGAGGCAGCCATGCATGGGAAATCAAGCAGCCTGCTAAGGGGGTGTCCAGGGAGAGACCAGAGGGTGTGTGGACAGAACGGGGGCAGAGTATGAGTTTATGCTTCTGTGCACACAAAACGCCAACCAGCCAGCACAGCCTTGACATTTCCTCTGCAAGTCTAAATTAGAATGCCTCAGTAACCTTCTGCCCAGATCATCATAAAATGATAAAGAATCTTCACTGGAATCACTTGATGTGCTTCTGTTAAGCTGTAATTTAAGTGGATCATTTCACTAGCTGCATGGTACTGCCTACACACAGTTGTGGTCTTACTCTCATATTAAAGATCCCAGCTGTGTGATAACAGCAACACCAGAGGACTTCTCTGAAGAAGACAAAGACCCGCTCATTAGAAACCTCATTGAAAAGCACTACAGCGGCATACCTGTCCTTGTTGAGAAAGGCCATGACAGGCACGGGGTTGAGCATCTCCCTGCCCATGGTCCAGCTCGGTCGGTAGATGCAGTCCTCTGGTATTTTGACAGGTGGGAGACACTGGCTGGGTAACGTCTTCAGAGGAGCAAACATGGAGCAGCCTACGAACGGCTGGCACAGTTCTGGCTTGTACACAAATGAATAGTCCTACAAGATGGAGAGAAAACAAGGCAGACAAATAATGATGTCTTTTATGTCTGCTGTCTTCTATAAAAAGGTAAGGGCACAGGGAGAAATGCAGAACGGCAGCCTTAGAAATGTGAATGCCATGTTGAAAATAGGATGAACCAACATAATGACAAATAATCAGGGCATTCCTGGCTGAGACTTTGCTACCTTATATTCCCATGAATACAACATATGCGGCTGCTTTATCTCAGTAACTACAGAACTGGTGGGGATTTGGTGTGTTGCTCGTGGGAACTTCAGCTAGACAGATGCTTGTAGAGATGGGGAATGAACCCTGTATTCCTGACTTAAAGGGCAGTCTCTGACCATGTGGCCACCCAGCTGCCTCAAAATGAGCATGGTGAAGAAAACATATCCATCAACAATCATTCACTTTGACTTATGGCAGCTACAGGTTCTGGCAGTATGGGCTCAGTCAGTTGTAACTGACCCTGCGATAATACTTAACAGATTTACAGAGTCTACAAGCACCTTGATCTCCGATGGCTTGGGACTGCAGAAGCTCTCCTCCACCTCGATCTTGAAGTGGCCTGCCAGAGATGAGGTGCCGTCCAGCGAGGTCATGCCTGTGTTGGGCTCCATGCTGCCGTACTCCTTGCTGCACATGTTCATGGGTGAGTAGCCCATGATGTGCTGCTCTAGGGAGGGAGGTGTGGGAAACATCTGGTGCAGGTCTGCTGAACCTGGGGCGGAGAGAAGAACATGGAGCCATCAAAATATGACTTGGAATATAATGTGTAAAGAAACAAGTACAGAAGGTGTATCACAAATCTACTGCAACACTGTTTCCCGTGTCACACAGCTTACCCTGCTATACACGCTGATAATGAGATACTAATAATTAACTTTTGCTTACAATATCTTAATTGCCCTACAAACAGCAAACACAAACCATTTCTTAAGATAACGATTATGTGAATCATGTGGCTGACTTAACAATGTAAGATGTGTAATCTTAAGCTGTTAGGACTCTGCTGTGTTACTACCACTTCTGTCAAGATGCTTGTTGATGTATGTTTTCTTGTTCCGCAAACCAAATGTGACAAGCAGCTGTTGTTATAGGCAGCTACCATGTAAATACAAACAGATGAATACATATTTGACACACGCTTGAAGTCTGACAGGCATCTCGCCCACGGCCGATGAAATGTTTACATGGTTTGTCACAGTTAACTTGGCATGTTAGTTGACAAATATTTTTTATATATACACAGTATATAGCAAGATTATTTAACGGATCCAGCAGAGCTAAAGGCTGAAAGGTTCAGGCAAAGTTGAAAGGTGGGTTTTAAACTGATTCATTTTCATAAGATAATTCTACTCTACACTAGAAGGACACATTTCCTAGTAAAAATGTGTATATCACTATGTTAAGATGGCCAGAGACTATGTGGGGAATATCCAAGGCCTCATACTGCTGTAACTGCAAGATGCTTTCAGGGGGCAAACAAACACAATTCATGGTAAACGGCCAGAGTCTAGAACTGTACAATATCTGTCCATAAAAAGTAAAATGGCTGATCTGAGACCAATTTGCTTCACAATAAAATATTGAGTGTCATTAAAATCTCTTTAGCTTTACATTAGTGTCCCTGAGCTCTAACTTCAGAATAAATGACTAAAAAAAAGAAGAAAAAAACCCCACAGAAAATACTGTCTGGTACAGTTGTGTTCAAATCAACAAATAGGGAGGGAATTTAAGACAATACTCTACTGTAAGCATAGAAAGCCAGACAACAAGACAGCAGGCAAAGGGAGACTCTCAGCTCTCAGTTGTGAGCTAAACACTGATGCACAGTGAAGTTAATTACAGCCATATTCTCCACCACTAGGTGGCAAAGCCAAGGGTGAGCATCAAGGATGCTGGAGTAGTAAAAGCCTTATTATTTAGTGGATTAAAAGGAAATGATGCCATTTCACTTAGCTGAAATTGTGAGCGGGGGGGAATACGTCATTTTAAACTGAAGTGGCTTCAGGTACAAATCTCAGTGTGCAATTGTTAATTTTCAAGAGGCTCAGGGGTATGAAAAATCTGATTCTAGATTAACATTTGAGGTAAATCCATCCTTGTACTTTAAGGAGACGCGGCACATCAGTGTTCAGGGAAAAGAGAGAGAGACATCAGTAGAGACAGATGTAGAGATACATACTAATGCAGGATACAGGGTCCAAAGTGGATGGCTTTGGTTCCTTGTTGCCAAATTTCTCATCCGTTCCATTCACTGGTCGCCTGGAACCAGGCTGTGGACAAAAAAAAATAATAACAAAAAATTTTTTTTAGCACCTGATCATTTTGGTAACTCAAAGTGTCAGCTAATAACACTGTTCTAAATTCACCCCCGTTATATTTCTCACACCTGTGGGGCCTGCAAGTCAGTATCACACATGACAGCTTCTTAGAGTAACTGGTAAGTGCGTAGTAAAAATTGTCAGCTGATGATGGGCAGAGTACTCTGGCACATGCATGCCAGTGGAAAAACACACACACATAAACACACACACACACTCACTCTCTCACACACAAATACTGTGCCAGACAACACTGTGTAATGAGATATTAGTTGTGGTGTGTGCCAAGGTCTCTACTAACCGCTAGATCATCCTCGTCTGAATTAAAGAGGTTGTCCAGGTCGTTGATGGAGACCGCCAGGTCTGTCTCGTGGATCAGGCTGGTGGAAGCCATGCGGTTGTGAGCAGCTGCCCGCTGAGCATCTGCATAAACAAACATACTCACTGTTAATACTAAAATATTAATGTCCACAAGTAGATATCGGGTTCTTCAGAACTCAATGAAAGGAGAAAATCTTGAGCTACGGTTGTTTAGGCTAACTGACTACCCGGGTTGGCCTCAATTTACTCTCTATTCAATCAATTGAGAAAGTAGAAATGCTTGTGGCATGACGGATAGGTTATATACAAATTTGAAATTGAAAATGAATGTTCCTCGTTTAGTGATTGAATGTAGTTTCTATTGACACATTTGAAAAAACTGAACTAAAAGTGTAACTGACAAGTTTCATTCGGTATGCCAAGTCCCCAGATCTGAATAAACACCAAGATGCAATGTGCACCATTTGGTCTTACTGTCTGGGTCTTCTGAGGGTGGCAGTATGACTACAGTACCAGTCAAAAGTTTGACACAGACTATATTTATATGTGACAGCTGCCAAGTCATAGAAAAAGTCAAGGGGGTTATTAGAAAATAAAGAGGCTCCTTACCATCTGACGGACAAGCTCCTCCATCTTCACCCTGTGAGGATAAAGAAAGATGGGAAGGTCAAATAGAGGGACGGGAAAAAAAAACACATACTAATGCGACCAGGCAGATCAATCAAACTGTACATTTTTGACTAAACAATGCCTAGAATATACAGTCCAGACAGATGAGACCAATCATGTGTTGATGAAGCTTTTTCTTGTACTTAACGAGGGCCAGTGGCTGAGCAGAGTCTGCTTCATTATTGTGTTGAAATGTGGGTGTTTCAAATCCTTTGAGCCCATAACTGTGATGAAGAACTATACAAATAAAACTGACTGGACCTAAGCTGACATAAATCACAATACAGAATAACAAAAATAATAAGTGTCCTCAAGCAGCAAGATTCAAAATGGGGCTTCCTTTCTCCAATTAAGGCAAATATAAATAAATAGCAATAATAGTAATAATAAAAGAGAAGGACAAACAGAGAAAAGGGACTGGTTGCCTCTGCTGTGGCAAATTAGATTTCCAATATGGATCAGAGCTTTCCCCCAGACATCAATATCTGGGAGGGCTGGACGTCTGTGTGTGTGTGTGTGTGTGTGTGTGTGTGTTCTTATGCTGGGTTGTGTGTCTGTGTACACTGTGCGCTGAGCAGTTCTAGCTGGGGAGCAAGAATGTTATGTCCCAGCCATTGATTTCATTACGCTCCAGGGCTTTTCTCCGAGTAACGCAGGCTTTAATCTGTCTCCCTTAAAGGACCAGTCCACAGGAGCACACAACATCTGCACCAAGGCCACAATCTATGGGTGGTAATGATGCCTTAACCCCTTATCAATAACCTGGCCTTGGGTGGGAAAGTGTGTATGCGTCGAGTTCTTACATATTGCAAAAGCTTGTTTGGCTTCAATGCTGCCTACATGAAAGCATCCCATCATCGTTTTCCTCCATCTCACTTGCTTACCTCATTAATCTGAGGCTTTTCCCCGTGCATGTATACTTCAATAATTAATTCAATAGGCTCTGACACAGGTGTGCCACGTCTGTGCAGTGAAATGATGATCAGATGACGGCCCATTGCAGCACGTGTCACATAGCCTGCAGCAGAATCAATAACTCTCCGGTTTGAGGATTTCTTAGTCAGATAGCTGGAGATGCTAATGTATGGTTCACACTAGGTCTCTGGCCCTCTATCGTGAGCCACCAGTAAGTGGTTTAATAGTCTGATGAGCAATGAATAAAGAAGATTTAACAGTTTGGTGAGCTCCAAACTAACTCACAAAAAGGGGTAAAGTGGTTAGAAATAATTGCTGGAATCCCAAACTTTTACCTTTATATATACCAAATTCATAAAATAAAAAATGATCTTGGTGCTCCAGGTTTATTCCATATCAGCCTGGTAGGAGGTTAACCTGCCTGCTGTCCATGGGTCAAATTTGACATGTTTTTATACCACAAATGTGGTTTTCTTTCATCTAATTTGCCACAAAATAACATGGTTGGTTTCATACATCGCCCTTCACAAATAAAATGAATGATCACTACTTTCATGGAACTGTGGATGTTTTATTCAAATTTATAGTTTCTGGGTCAAGGGGTCGCACTATTGTTTTTTCCAGCAGATGAACACACACACACACACACACACACACACACACACACACACACACACACACACACACACACACACACACACACACACACACACACACACACACACACACACACACACACACACACACACACACACACACACACACACACACAAACTTGAAAGCTAAGCTACAGTGTTAACCTGATTTCATCACAACTTTTCCCTACATACTGTAGGGCCCAGAGATGGGGATATCCTGGCTAATAAATTACATTTATCAGTCTGAGGACAAAAATCGAACGGTTCAAAAAGGGCCCTTACCCTATGGTGTTCTCAATCCAAAGGAAAAAAATGGAAGAGGAACACCCACACACATGTGGTGGAAATATACACACACACCACATAAAACAGACAGTGGAAGGGCTCTGTTGCACAGACTGTTCTTCAGGGATTCTCCACTCCACTGAGAGTTGCCTTCACCCTTGCATTCCAGAAAAGAAGCAACATATTTGAGAATGCTTTTTAAGCTTAATGGTTCAGTGAGCCAGGTTTGTTGCTGTGGTTAGACTCCAGGCTCTGTGAAGCTTGACACACACACACACACACACACACACACACACACACACACACACACACACACACACACACACACACACACACAAACACACACCACACACACACACACACACACACACACACACACACACACACACACACACACACACACACACACACACAGAGCGGGGGGGGATCTACAGGTGGCCCTTGTCTGGAGCCAGAGCCAACAACCCCAGAGCAGAGGAATACGATGGGAAGGAAGAAGAAGGCAGATCAAATAGGAAAAACATAACAACTTAAAAGGAAATTGGACAGGCTAACTAGTTTGTGTTCCTCTGGGCTCAACTAACAATGGAGATTCAGGGATAGCTTCCTGTTCAGTTAGGCTTGGGCAGTGAAAGCGGATGTATGCAGAAAGCGGTTGTACTGGTATTTTTAGTGCAGTATTGCAGAAGAAGCTGATGGCCTATTTTCTACCTCGCCTGCTCCCTGATCTTAAAATCAGCCCTCTTGTCCCCTTTTTTACCCTGAGCAACTAGTGAGGAAAGCATGAATGAAGTGGTAACTCTCCATGCTGCCTTTTAGGAAGGCTTCACACTGCTAAGCTGTCCATGCCGTTTTTATGCAGTAAAAAAATCCAATGGGGTGTGCAACCAACTTGGAAAAGGCACTGTGCGTGGCTTATTTGTAGGCAAAGCGGAGTTTCAACGTGGGCAGTTTTTCAAGTAAATTAGTCACTATGAAGAAATGGAAGGGCGTTTAAGTATAAAAGTTGACGTTTATGACTGCAACAACCAGCAATATAAGTGGTAGTAAGTATAAATATCCCATCATAATACCAGCTACACTACTAGGTGATTAATATAAGATGAATCATGATGCTAAAATATCTTGTGAGATAATCTACCCTTTGTGGATTAACATATAAAATTGTTCTGGAGTTGCGGTCCCTAATTCACAGGATGTCCTGAATACCATGTGGCGTGATGGTTACTGTGATTGAGGTTCAAATGTAAGTTTAGTTGTCATTTAAACAACACAGAGAGACCTGGCCATAAACACACTATGTAATAAAGCTCGGAGAGCTTTGTATGCAATCAAATGCAAATTTGGAAAAACAAATATCCCCGCAAGAATTTGGCTAAAAATCTACAATTTTCTGATAACACCAATAATGCTTTACGGAAGCGAAGTTTGGGGCCCGATTTCGAAACCAGAATTTAAAAACTGGGATAAAACTCCCACTGAAAAATTACAATTGGAATTCTGTAAAATTATTCTAAAAGTTCGCCCAAACACCCCAAACAAAGCATGCAGAGCAGAACTCGGTATATTCCCTCTGAAAATTCAAATCCAAAAAAGGTCAATTCAATTTTGGCAACATTTAAACCAAGCTGATAAAAATTACATTGCATAGAAAGCTCTCCTGAGCAACCAGCAGAGTTCAGATGTCCACCCCCTCGACTAGCTGGCTCACAGGTACACTGAGCTAAACACAGTTAGTAATAGACAGACAGGTAGAGAGAGAGACAGGTACACTGAGCCTCAGAGCCGCCACAGACACAATCCTCAGTCTTCAATCAAAAGATTTGAAACTTAATTAAAAGACGAGTATACAGGACAATGGCAAAATGAAAATAAGATACAACACAAACTCCTCTGTTATCAATCCCTGAACAGAGATATCAAATTGGCCGAATATCTCAAAACAAAAAATCCAAAAGAAATACAAATTTTAACAAAATACAGAGTCAGTGACCATGAGCTGGAAATTGAAAGAGGTCGACATTTAAAAGTATGGAGACCAAGAGAGGAACGAGTCTGTACACACTGCCACCAGGATATCAAAACAGAATTACATTTCCTATGTAGCCTACATGTCCCAAATATGAAGGCTTAGGAACCAAATATTTCCAAAAATTCGAAAAACATATACCAGGCTTCACTACCTACACTGAAGACAAAAAGCTTCCTTTTTTATTAGGGGAAGATAAAAACACGGCATGGCTAGTAGCTAAATATGTCTTCTCCTGCCACAATACAAGGCTAAATAAATAGAGAATTGTATAGATTATAATTTCTTTTCTAATTTATTATTTTAGTTATTTGTATTCTTTTTCTTTGCTGTATATTTTTTTAATGTACCCTCTGAGGGAACTGCACAGAAGTTGTTTAGTATCTGCATTTATATGATAATTATAATATGTTTACTTGTATTATTATTATTACATCAGATGTATTTACTCCTTGTCATTTTATATGCATGTTTGTTCTTATGCTTTGGCAACACAGATGTATTTTTTTGTCATGCCAATAAAGCAACATGAAATTGAAAATTGAAATTGAGAGAGAGAGAGAGAGAGAGAGAGAGAGAGAGAGAGAGAGAGAGAGAGAGAGAGAGAGAGAGAGAGAGAGAGAGAGAGACGGTGTTGTCTTGTGTTGTATGATCGTTAACAAATGTAACACTTCAGCAGAGGTGTTCATTTCCATACAGGTTTAGTGGCTTGATGGTTAACAGTGAAGTAGGGGATTTGATTCGCGGGGGGGATTTTGGCAATGGTAATGTTATTAGTGTTGTAAGTTAGCAGTAGACTTAATTAACCCCACCCAGGGGGAGTCTGATGAAAACTGCTGTGTCTGCCCGATTCAGCTCTGAGAATGTTCTCGCAGTGCACAGCGAGAACACGTTATGTTCTGCCTCTGTTTAGAAGTGTTGAATGTAGGCTACAGCTCATAGCAACTTAATATTATATAGTGTCTGGCTTTTGTTTGATATTTAGGGTTTGTCAAATGGCTTTTTATTGAGTTTCCTCTTAGCGAAATAATAGACACTGAAAAGCGTAGGGCCTTTTTTTCGCCAACCTTATTCCACACAGTCGCTATGTTCCTTTCAGCTATCGGCTCTTGCTCCAGGAAAAGTGAAGAAAACTTAGTTTGGTATATTCAGCAATTATGTAGCATTCCACAATCCTCGACTTGGCTTGCCTTACCTTATGTTTCTTGCCTGGCTCACGCTCCCCGCCTGCCTTATCCTTCTTGTTCGAGAATGTGAACTTGACATCTCCTTCCTCGAAGGCGTAGGGGTCCACCTCGGGTTCGTGATCTCCGTCTGTTATGGCAGCAGATAGGTATTGGTTCCTCCTGGCTCGATACATCTGAACGCGTTCTTCAGACACCTTCAAGGGCCATTTAGATGTGGACATCACCCTAGGAAGATGGAAACACTGAGGTGTGAGTAGCGCTAGAAGACCACCAGAGAGATGTACAATTCACAGGAAACAGATACCACTTAGTCATTCCAAAATGTATAGTCGAATGAGATTTGAGAAGTAGAAAACTAACTACTACAAAAATTATAATAATAATAATAATAATAATAATAATAATAATAATAGGATCATTTCCTCAACTGCTCTGTTTTTGCCTTATGCTGCCAGATATCATATGTTGTATGCTACCATGTTTATCTGCAGAACAGAAATGGCAGTGATTGCAAACAATTCTGACAGCTGTGAGGCATCAGAACTGGATGGCATCATGTTTGTTGTCAGACAATTACATAGACGTAGTGACTGCAGCACTGACTGCGCATACACTTACAGACAGACACATTTATCACCTGTTACTGTGACTTGGCTCATAAAAGTCTTATGTGGCTAGGACTGTGGCCTACTTGTATGTAACAGGACAGGGAGGGAGAGGAAAGAAGAAAACTACTGGCTGCTCGGTAGGAGAGGAGGGACTGACCCAACTTATGTGTTATCCCTCCCCCTTCTGTATTTCTCTGCACCTCTGTCCTCTCGTCATGCCTGTCCAGCTCTGATGTGAGGTGATGGTGTGCAGTGGCCTGGGCCAGAGATTAGCCGCCATTCAGAGCTGTGGCTGGGAGGATTACAGCTCACAAGAATAGCCATTCCAAGAGGCCGGCCCGCTGGGATTGCATAACCCTGTCGATAATTCCCACTATGGCCACCCTACAGCCTGCTGGTCACTCTGCCTGCCTTCACACTGGACATGCCCCCTCGCTCTGTCAATCTGTGATTCTCTTCCTGGCTAGCTTCTTGTTGCAAGTCTCTCTCCAGCAAACTGATAGCCAGCAGACTATATTTCTTTCATCTTCAACTGTGTTACAATAGCAGAGGTTTATCTTTATCTAACCCTACAACTACTCTTCCGCTCTCTGAGCTCCTGTGTGTGTGTGTGTGTGTGTGTGTGTGTGTGTGTGTGTGGTGTGTGTGTGTGTGTGTGTGTGTGTCTATCGATGAGTAGTGCTGGCACTGCACATTGGTAATGTATGATGTCAAAAGGGCACATAGCCAGAGATTAACATGCTGTATGCAGCTAAGCGCTATACCGAACATTCTGAGGCTGAGGGATGAGGGAGTGAGAGTGAGGTGGGGGAATCTGAGAGTGAGAGAATGAGAAAGAGGGAGAAGGTGGGTTTTGCATCATTACTCTTTCAAAACATTTTTTTTTTGACTATTAAAAGTGCTTCAAAGCATCCCGGGGCCACTCTGTGACTGGGGCAAAGGTGGGAAATGGAGGGTTTGAATGCCTATATGCTTAGTCAGTCTGCAAAGGGCTGAAGCCTTTATCGACCTGTGTGCGTTGTGTGCGAGACCGAGAGGGCATTGAATAGTGACTGTTAATTGGCAGGTGTCACTCACTCTGTGACCGACACCAGGTTGTCCTGTGATGCTGAGGCCTCGTCCCTCAGCTTGTCCCCTGGCAGCAGTGGCGTGGGCAGCTCGGCTTCTTTCCTGCGGGGTAGGTTGAATAACCTCCACGGTGCGTGGGAGCTGTCCTCCTCCAAGTTGACCGCTGCGCCCACATACACAGTGGGCTCAGGAGGCTCCGAGTAGGTGGAAGCTCCGGGGTGGGAGTGGGGGTGATGGGAGTGGAAGTGCTGATTTAGACCCTCTGGCCCTCCAGGTTCCTCGCCGCCACCTTTCACCCTGACGAGGCAGGGCTCCGGGGGCGGCTGGTAAAAGTGTTGGCTGTTGGGGGTTGAAGGGTTCTTCATGCCCTCCCCTGAGTCCTCGCCACGTTCGCAGGGGTGGGGGCTAAGTGGTGGGGGTTGGGGGGAGTTGGCATGTTCTGACTGTCCAGCGCTGACCCCCCCACTGTGGAGCTGGGGGGCTTTTTGGATGCCAGACACATCCGTAGAGCGTATACTAGTGAATCGTCCTCCATCCTGGCCCCTCATGGCTAACCTTTGGCCAGCTGTTGCCTCGGCCTCTATTGAAGCGTCGTCGCTGGTCAAGCTGCGATGGTGGAAGGGCGTCTGGGGTCTTTTCTGCTGCTTGTCACCTTTCTCTGGCTTCTCTCCCCCAGCTTTGTGCTTTGTAGGAGGCTGGGAGGGCTGGCCCGCTGACGGAGTTTGGCCTGGGGTGCTGCCTGTTCGCTGCTTCACTGATTTGTATCTGCAGGGGAGAAGACAAACCGGGAAATATGTTGAGATTATGAGAGACTGATGACACTAAGCAAAACGACAGCAGAGACAGAGATCATATATCAAAACATAAAGATGTGTAATGAGAATGTTTCATTTTCATGATGCACAGAATCATGTGCAGCTTATGTAAAATCTCCCTCTAAACCTTCACATCTGCTTCTTCTAAAAAAAAAAAAAAAAAAAAATTACTGTCACCTGCAACGGGGCAGCCCCACTAATTCATTTTAAATTAATTAGCAAAAAAAGTCCTACATTAGGCAACAATTAGGATGCATTGTAAGAACAGAAATGCTATCGCACAGTCATAGTTTTCTTCCTTATTCACACTCAAACACATGAAAAACAAAATGCATCTTCTACATTTTTACAAAACATCCAAAAAGAAGATCAATAAAGCAAATAACTATGCTGACAGTAGACAAGAAATAATACCTCATGCTTAGCTCCATTGCCTACTCGGCTAGTTCAAATGAGGCTGATCACATTATGCATTACACAGGAATACACTATGCCAAGTCTTCACCGTGGTTCAGGATCTGTTGGTCGCCCTGTGGACTACCTGCTCTGAGACCACATGACCTGCCAACAGCCAACCAGGCCAAACCTCTCACCTTCTCTTATCTACCACTGTCTTCTGTTGGGTTAGCGCCAGTGTTTCTTTAGCCTCTCCGTTGCTGGGTCACCACTCTGCCTGTTGCGGTTATACATTAGGGTGTTGACGAGGAAGCTGTGTCTCTTTAATTGCCAGGGTACTTGCGTGTGCTGACAATTAGATGTCAAGATAAGCAGACACACGGAAGGCTTCCATCTACAAAACAAAGCTAATGGCCTATAAAACTGGCAACAAACAGAGCTTCCCATATCTGTGTTGTCCCCTTCTGCTCCACTCCCTCCCTCTCTTCTTTTCCTTTGCTTTTTCCTCTTTCCATTCCTTCCTTCCTCTTCTTTCACTATTCCTCTCCTGTTTCTTTTTTTCTCCACTCTGTTTTCTTCACTTTCAGCTCTGCTTTCTATTCTTTTTCTTCTTTCTTCCTCTTCTCCTTTCCTCCATTTCTTTCCTCTCTCCTTCTCCATTTCCTTCCTCCCTTCTTTCTTTCTTTATCTTTACTGCTCCATCTTTCTTTCTTTTCTATCCCTTCATGTTTGTCCTTTCCTCTCCACCTTTTCCATCTTTCTTCTCCATTATTTTCCACTCCACTCCACTATTCTTCTCCACTGTCTTACTATTCCCTCTGTCCATTTCCTTCCTTCTCCATTCCTGTCTTTTCTTTCAATATTTCTTTTCTTCCATCTTCTTCCATTCTCATCCTCTTATCCCACCTATACTTGCTATCCCTGTGTCTCACTGCGTCTGTTCTGTTCTTGTCTGTCTCTCTCTCTGTGTCTCTGTTTCTCTTTTCTCTCTCTCTCTCTCTCTCTCTGTCTCTCTCTCTCTCTCTCTCTGTCTCTCTCTCTGTCTCTCTCTGTCTCTCTCTCTCTGTCTCTGTCTCTCTCTCGCTCTCTCTGTCTCTGTCTCTCTCTGTCTGTCTCTGTCTCTGTCTCTGTTCTCTCTGTCTGTCTGTCTTTCTCTTCTCTCTTCTCTTCTGTCTCTGTCTCTCTGTCTCTGTCTCCTCTCTCTCTGTCTCTCTCTTTTCTCTCTCTTGTCTTTTTCTCTTTTTGTTTTCTTTTTCTGTTTTCTCTCTCTCTGTCTTTTGTTCTGTGTCTCTGTGGTCTTTTGTGTTGTGTTGTGTGTTGTGTTCTGGTTGTGCGTCCAGATTGGGACTGACCTGGAACAGCTGCAATATGACCTCTGGGAATGCTCCACAAAATCCCAGGCTGCCGCTTTCTCAGCAAGCTCTTCCTCACAGGTACCATTGGTTGCGGCTGAGAACTTCCGCCTGGGGAGGAAAAAAAATAATAATACTTTAACACAGTTCTACTAATGGCTAATTTTGTAATTCATGTGAACAGAGCCATCTTCTTCTTTTTTCTTTTATAATTTTTTAAACACAAATCCTAAAATTGTGACACAAAATCCCAAAAAGTGCAGTCCTTTCCAATGTTCCTTTGGTATGCAGTGGTGAATTGGAAAAGCTTAGTGCTGATGGATCTCCCTGCTTGGAGCGATAATATTTTGGCTGACAAGCCCAATAGCTAACTCCAGCCGACATGCTGTGCTTGGTCATAGGGCAACAGATCCCGGGTTGCTCCCAATGTGTCAGATTCACTGATGGTGAATTATACAACAGACCATATGATACAACTGCAAGCTAACCCTTACTTTAATTACTAGTAGTGCTGGGCAATATACCGTTTCATCCGGTAAACCAGTTTTAATTTCCCATACGACATGACATTTTTCATTTACCGCCACAGTGGTGCATAGTCACGAAGAGCGCCACGGTCGAGTCAAGCTGTGAGTGAATTTAGAAGGGGACCCATGTTAACGGTGTTCCCTTCTAACTCATGGTTATACCTTTATAACATAAAACCTGTTTAACCCACAACTAACTCTCTTTAACGTGGTAGAACACCATGGCACAACACAATTTTCTAACAACAATTATTACATCTACAAATTAACACCACCAAACGGCATGCTGAGTAACGTTATAGCTGCTAGCTAGCCAAGTAGCATAACAGTCTGTTAACAGCTGGGAAAGACCAGAGACACATCAGAAGAACTTGTGCCCAAGAGAGGAGCCGTCTGCTGTTCCAAAGTTTTTTTATGGTCTAAAAAGAGAAAACACTACTCTGTCAGGTGGTAGAGCGACATTACGAATACATTAACAATTCACCTATGGTCCCGCTACAGACAGTCAAGAAAGACGGGTTCAGAGTAATGATAAAAACACTGGATTCAAGGTATGTCTTTATGCCGTTGCCAAAAAACTTCAGCAAACCTACTATCCAAAAATTATACCAACAACACCGAAGCAAGCTAGAAACGGCGCTACGTACAGTTGCTCACTTTTCTACAACTCCATGCCTGTGGTCAATGTAGTGTTCATACAACTATCTTACAATATTTGGTTTTGAAAAGAAAGCAATTTTAAAGTTGGGCATGTCTATTTATTTTGAAGTTATTTTTATTAATTTTTTACTACTTTGTAGTTTGCACAACAAAAAATAGTTTACATTCTGCAACTGTTTCATGTATTCTGATTCTGATCCTTAATATATTGTAGAATTTTGTGGGGCCAAGCAAACCCTATAGTAAGCAAAGCTTTCAGTAAATATGATATGATGACATTCAAATGTTTTTATATTCTATGTACTCCTGACAGCAGAATTAGCCATTATAAACCTATATAAAAGGCCCAGTCATGCAAAAGAAAGTGGTATACTGTGAAACCTCCAGGATCTGGAGGAAAAACATACTGCCCAGCACTAATTACTAGTGATAATTATTTCCATCTAGGTTCTTCTGGTAAAAAAAAAAAAAAAAGAGAATTTTTTTTTTTTTATTTGTTTTTTTTTTGTATGAATAATAAAACCGTTGTTCATCTAGTGTGTATATATGAAAAATGTGCATTCAAAAGTTGCAGGAAAATAACACCAAAAGGCAACAGTGTTGTCAGGCCCACTGCTTCAGTGATCAAACAATAAAATAAAATAAATGAAGAACATTCAAGTCTTGACCAGCTTCTTTCCCATGCAAAACACATCTCATTCAAAGTGGTGCTCGGTTAGTGTAGAACTTGAACCAATTCAAGTAGCTGAGTTAATTGTATTGTTTTAAACTGGAAATGAGATTTCAAACTTTCCAAGAGTACTTGAACACTGCCGCACAACCGCTCTTCTTTACTCAGCTTGTTACACCAATAAGTTGTGAGTGCTCATACATTTAAAAAAAAAAAAAAAAAAGTACCGTCAGGAGAGGCTGACTGGTTCGCTCTACTGAGATGAAAGTCAGCAAATGGTTTGAACATACTGCTGATGATTTTACAGAGCACAAGATAAGGAGGAAGAGCGGTGAGGTGGCGTTTTTATAAAGGTTGTTTTGGTACCTTATTTGAATGCTTGTGTGCTTAATTTACATAAACTATGACCCCCAGAGGAGCTTCCGACATCATTTCTTAAACCCTCTACCATTGTTGATGACAACCCATTTGTGTGCAGGGACCCTGCTCATTTAGTAGTGAGAATGTACACTTTGTACCAGGTAATACCCTGCTTCATTTTAAAATCCCTGCATAAAATCACACCTTGGAGTTGCAACAAGTCCTTGACTGTTGGTACTGGAAGACCAATGCCAGTAGATGACAAATAACTGACTGGTTGTTAGAGGCAAGCAGGATTGCTTCTCATTCACTGTCTGATGTTTTCCATGTAACTCTCTTAGCCTTTTCTAATCTACCGCTGCCCCAATCAACACACAATGAAAAATCTTTTGGGTCTAATTTTCTTTTATAGCCTGGCTGATCAATCTGTGCTACTTTCTAGAGACAAAAGCAGACTCACTTGTTCTGGGCTCGGTTGATATTGCACTCTTGCCAGACGCGCTCCACCACCTGACTGGCTAGCCTGCGTGGAACCTTGCCTCCATGGTGACTTGTTCTGTCCACGCTGAACGCATCACATGATGAAGGCATCTTAACCCACTTCTGGGCCGAGTGAGAGTCCACTGGGGAGGGGAGGGGGGCAACATTTGACAAAAAAAGTTAATGATACGGATCAATTCAAAAGCAAGCCTCACCCTAAAGACTTAACTGAAGACTTTATAGTCCTGTCTTAATAATGTACACAGTGTTCATCCCACTACCTGTCTGTGCCTCCTCAGGCGATGTGGGAGGGGTGAGGGTCACCAAAGACATGGCGGGCTCTCGCTGGGAAGCAGGCACTTGGTGGCCACCCGAGTAGACGGCAGTGCAGTGGGAGGACCCCACAGGGGCCACAACAGGGATGTCTGACTGAGGTACCAGCACTAGGCAGGCTGGGTACACCATCCGCACACCACCTGCACACAGAGGTGGATGTTCAGGAGCCAAACCAGTCAAAACCAAAGAAATCAGCTCTACATTTGAAACAGATAAAAATCAATTCAATCATATATATTTCAAAAACTGACCTACGAGGACCTCCACAGAGGCCAGAGAGTCATCCTCCCAGTCCATGTCCTCTGCCTTGTCCTCCGACACACCCTCCTTGGCACTGGGGCTGATGGGATAGAACTGGTTCCACTCCTCAAGCAGCTTCTGTGTCGGCGGGTCTGACATCTTAAACGACTGGCCAGTCAGTGTCCCGTTCAGGCCGAAAGGACTCAGGATCACTAGTCAGAAGGAAAGGGTGGAGAGAAGAAGAGAAGGACAAGATAATGTTAGTAAATGGACATCTTTAACTCTGCATCATTCTCACAAGACAAGACATTTTACCTTATCACAATCGAGGGTCTAAGGACAGAGGGTGTCGTATGCTGTACAGATTGTAAAGCCCCTTTAGGGAATATTGGTGATTTGAGATATTTGACTATATAAACAAAATTGATTTGGCAAATCCTTTTTCCATCTTCTTTCCTTCACCTCTGCATCCTTTACTTCCCATTTTTTGTTCTTACTTTCATTGCCATCTTTCCTCTTTTCCAAGCTATTCCTTCCAGCTTTATCCATTTTCTACATCCTTAAACAGCTTCCTTGAAGTGGTTCCACATTTTTCACTCACTTTTTGATCCTTTCATTCCATAGTCCTCATTCTTTCTTCTGCCATGCCTTCTTTTGTCTCCTCTTCAACAAACTTGATTCCTAATCTTTCACACTTCATTTCACCCCTCCCCCATCCTTATCCTTATCCTCCTATCTTGTCCTAATTCCTTTCCATCATTAGTCCTTCCTTACGCCCTTTCCTGAAGTTCTGGCCTTAAACTCATGCCTTCCCTCATTGCCTTCAGATTTTATAAATGTTCTGTTCCTATTTTCACTCATGCAACAATCTAATTCCTGTCTTGATCATCTGTCTTCTCCCACATGCTTTCCTTTCCCTGTCATTTTGCCGTATCTGGCCGAATCAGCAGCGTTCTGACCTTTCCAGAGCACCGCTGGACCCAGTCGGTCCCAGCTGACTTGCCAAATACTTACAGAGCAATCCAGACGTCAATTATTGGCAAGCGGTGGCCTCTCAGAGCCCATAAACAGAGGCTTATAAAAAGGGCCACTCCTCAGCACACACACTTGACTGCACAGACATATGAGAGCCACACAGAGAGCCCATCACAGACCTACATCCATCAGAGAATGCAGATAGTACCATAAACTAACATGCATAATGCATACACATGAGCAAAGAAACCATATGCATATCAACTTTAGAAACAAATCTCTATATAAACACACATACAACCTGTCAGCTTGTTATGCATTCTCTCTCTCTCTCTCTCTCTCTCTCTCTCTCTCTGCGTGTATCATACATTTGAATGAGAGAGGGGGTATAGATGGTTCTACAAACAGACAGGCTGGGTGGCTGGGTGTGTGAGTGAGCATTAAACGTCCCTATCTGCACTGCTTATCTAGTGTGTCATTACTAGACTAGATGGCCTCTGTCCCCAGGTATTGATCCTGCGGCTGGAGCAAAGAACAGCTTCCAGGATAGGAAAATGGTGGAAGACGTCGGACAGAAAAGAAGAGGAAAAGGAAGATGAGATGAGATGCATTAGCAGTGATTCACCTCCCAAAGCTTCTAACATTTAAATTGATTATGATTAAGGCGGTCATGAAACCAAACCACATTTTTGTGGTGCAAATTTTATCTGTTATACCCAGTCTAAATATATTTCAGAGTCCACCATTCCCACACAGGATTCAGCACGAGAGATTTACAGGGGATCAATCTAGCTCTATCTCATTGATATCAGCCTCAATGTTTACTGTTCCCTCTCTCTCTCTACTGTAGCAGAGCTGTATTGTTAATGCAAACCAATTACTTCCTAGTACCACTGCTTCACATGAAAAGCATTCAACTGGCAAAACACAGGGTGGCTTTTATTGTTAAGCACGCACAGGAAACAATGTATTAATCACCACTTATGGCACTGAGCGCTATTGTATCTACAAAACAAGACAAGTCCTTTTTGGCATTTTCTTGTCAGTGGATCAGTTTCATTTTTGCAGTAATGGAACAAATTGGGAGCTGTTCGATTAAGAGCTGCAGGCGACAGGCTGCAAACCTCCAACTCCTTGCAAGGTAACCAACTTTACTATGTCCTGTGCTGTTGTGTGGAAAACTACTCACTGCATGTGCAGCACAAAATCAAATCGTGATTACAATTATTATTGACTGATTTCTTGTTTAAAACAAGGTGAGTTTGTTTGGCTGCACTGCAAACAGATACACTAGCTGCTCTTCCAATGTATTTTTGAGAAAGTCTGTTTTGTCACACGAGTGTTCAACATACATATATATATATATATATATATACACACACATATATATATATATATACATACACATATATATATATATATACACATATATATATATATACAGCATACACATATATATACACATACACATATATATATGGATGAAAAATATTTATATAAAGATATATGAGCCACATATATATATATATATATATATATACATATATATATATATATATATACAGTGCCTTGCGAAAAGTATTCGCCCCTTGAACGTTTCGACCTTTTGCCACATTTCAGGCCTCAAACATAAAGATATAAAACTGTAATTTTTTGTGAAGAATCAACAACAAGTGGGTCCCAATTATGAAGTGGAACGAAATTCATTGGCTATTTCAAACTTTTTTAACAAATAAAAACTGAAAAAAGTGGGCGTGCAAAATTATTCAGCCCCTTTACTTTCAGTGCAGCAAACTCTCCAGAAGTTCAGTGAGGATCTCTGAATGATCCAATGTTGACCTAAATGACTAATGATGATAAATAGAATCCAGCGTGTGTAATCAAGTCTCCGTATAAATGCACCTGCTCTGTGATAGTCTCAGAGGTCCGTTTAAAGCGCAGAGAGCATCATGAAGAACAAGGAACACACCAGGCAGGTCCGAGATACTGGTGTGGAGAGTTTAAAGCCGGATTTGGATACAAAAACATTTCCCAAGCTTTAAACATCCCAAGGAGCACTGTGCAAGCGATAATATTGAAATGGAAGGAGTATCAGACCACTACAAATCTACAGCGACCCGGCCGTCCCTCTAAACTTTCAGCTCATACAATGAGAAGACTGATCAGAGATGCAGTCAAGAGGCCCATGATCACTCTGGATGAACTGCAGAGATCTACAGCTGAGGTGGGAGACTCTGTCCATAGGACAACAATCAGTCGTATACTGCACAAATCTGGCCTTTATGGAAGAGTGGCAAGAAGAAAGCCATTTCTTAAAGATATCCATTAAAAGTGTCGTTTAAAGTTTGCCAAAAGCCACCTGGGAGACACACCAAACATGTGGAAGAAGGTGCTGTGGTCAGATGAAACCAAAATCAAACTTTTGGAAACAATGCAAAACGTTATGGTTGCGTAAAAGCAACACAGCTCATCACCCTGAACACACCATCCCCACTGTCAAACATGGTGGTGGCAGCATCATGGTTTGGGCCTGCTTTTCTTCAGCAGGGACAGGGAAGATGGTTAAAATTGATGGGAAGATGGATGGAGCCAAATACAGGACCATTCTGGAAAAAACCTGATGGAGTCTGCAAAAGACCTGAGACTGGGACCGAGATTTGTCTTCCAACAAGACAATGATCCAAAACATAAAGCAAAATCTACAATGGAATGGTTCACAAATAAACATATCCAGGTGTTAGAATGGCCAAGTCAAAGTCCAGACCTGAATCCAATCGAGAATCTGTGGAAAGAACTGAAAACTGCTGTTCACAAAGCGCTCCATCCAACCTCACTGAGCTTGAGCTGTTTTGCAAGGAGGAATGGGCAAAAATGTCAGTCTCCGATGTGCAAAACTGATAGAGACATACCCCAAGCGACTTACAGCTGTAATCGTAGCAAAAGGTGGCGCTACAAAGTATTAACTTAAGGGGGCTGAATAATTTTGCGCACCAATATTTCAGTTTTTATTTGTTTAAAAGGTTTGAAATATCCAATGAATTTCGTGTTCCACTTCATGATTGTGTCCCACTTGTTGTTGATTCTTCACAAAAAATTTATATTTTATATCTTTATGTTTGAGGCCTGAAATGTGGCAAAAGGTCGAAAAGTTCAGAGAATACTTTCTAAGAGCACTGTATATATATATATATATATATATATATATAAAAATTTTGTTGTAACCACAGGTGTCACCAAATCAACCAGGACTGAAATCTTTAGGATTAAAACTTTAAAAACGGGAAGGTTCAGAAATTACTGGTTTGATAGAAAAATCTAATAATCAGATCCAACACCTTTGGGTGTTTTAAGGTAGTGACTGGCGTGTGGTGGTGGAAGGTTAGTAACAAGGCAGTGAAGTATGAGCACTGTGGAGCATTACTAGGCAAAGTTTGGTACTTAGAGAGATTATTTACCCTTAAATGAACCCTGGTGGCATACTGGAACAAACTAAAGCATGAAACATGTTGTCCAGAATAATGTTTTTACCCTAGCCTACAGAACTACCTCAGCAAAAAGGACCCCGCGGAGGGAAGAACAAAAGGTTGTGTTGTGGTACACAACAACATCCAGCTACGGTCGATCATTATTAACCTTAATTAAATTCCACCCCACTCCTTTCCCCTTTCATTTCTGCATTTCCTGCTTCACACACACACTCCGAAGACCTAAGGCCAGTTGTGGAAGAGAGATCAAATTCCGCACAATTATGGAAATGGTTTACCGTTTCCCCCTTCACCACCCCACACCACCGCACCCTCCCCTCCATCCCTTCTGCCTCTCTCTCTCCCTCTGTCTGACTGTGAACCTATCCCTGGCTCCCTGAAGACATGTCAAATGTGCTCAGATCAGTGTAATGGGCTGAGAGTTCATTACATTCACTCTGCGCCCTTTTATGAGGTCATATCCTGGAGAGGTCTGCCTGCCGGAGCGCTCTGCCGCACAGTAAACCAAGCTTGGCAGAAGTGGGGGGGTGGGGGGGGGGGATGAATGAAGGAGGGTGGAAATCAGCCCTTCCTCGACGCTATGCTTGGTTAGCCAGGAGGAGATGCACTGCGGCGGTGAAAACACACACCTGCGCATAGACACACACACACACACACACACACATACAGACCGTACTCAAAGACAAAACACTGATCAGAAATCTGCTTCATTGGGTGCGTATGAATCAGTGATTCTCAACATGGGGTGCAGGTACCTCCAGGGGGGATTCAGGGTATTTTACAGTGTGTCCCATCAAAATGAGAATTAATATTATTTTAATAGTTCAATTTCAAGATAATCCACAAGAATTCAGTACGCATGCAAGCAATTCAACTAAAGCAATGTAATCTCACAATGGACAAAGAGGTGGTGTGTGTGTGTGTGTGTGTGTGTGTGTGTGTGTGTGTGTGTGTGTGTGTGTGTGTGTGTGTGTGTGTGTGTGTGTGTGTGTGTGTGTGTGTAGGTACTTGAGATTTTTAAAAAAGCAAAAGGACAGGCATTCATTGACCAATAAAATGAGTCATAAGTAACAGGCAAGGAAAGCTCTAGACATAGTAAAGGGGTTAGCGATACATGAATTACTGTGGTGAGAGGAGGAAGAGATCACTATTATGACTCTGGAGGGGTGTAGGGAGAGGGGAGGGCTGAATCACATCAGTCCAACTATAGAGGAAAAGGGAGCCGTTTCCTAGTTTGTCGCGCAACTTTTTTTTTTGTAGAAAGAGTAAATTCAGGAATTTTAAGATTTTGACAGTATAACCATCTCTCAAGAGCTAATCAAAAGTCTCACAAAGTGCTCCTTTGTCAGTTTTCTGGCCAGCACTCATTTCTATTTGGAAACACATGGGTTTAAAATGTGTGTATTATCTTGAGTATAGTTCAGGTGGCATGTCGTGAAGTCAACGACAGGGTCCATTTATCTGCAAGAGAGAAGGATCAGGGGAAGTCTGCAGTCACAGCAGGTGAATAATGCTTGACGCATATATTCATACTGCAGTTTTGTTACAAATACAAACAGGATAAGTGTGTGATTCTTTCATTTTTATTCTAATAGTGTTGTTTAGAAAGCCAACTATTTCCTTCCCTTCACAAAGGAAATGTATATTACAGTCATTACATTAACATTTCTCTGTGTGAGTGGAAATGCAAGCAAACAATGGTTTCGGGATTATATAGCGTTTGGCTTAGGGTGGGGTAATGAATTTAGAGCCAATGATGGAATATCATTAGAGCCACACATTTTTATAGCTACACCATACTACACCACAATATAATTTAAAGTGACTACAGAGGCTGTTCTCTTTTGAACTGGCTGCAGGCCAATCTGTAATGAAAGATCGCCTGACAGAGTGTATATGCATTTCCTTAGCAACAGCACACACACAGCTTATTAACAGAATGTATTTAAAAAAAAAAAAAAAAAAACTACACTCTTACACTTGCACTGAGCATTTCATGTTTACAAGAAAAAAAATTCAAGGAAATGCTTCTGAAAGCATAATTCCCTTATCTACTCCAGTATACTCCAACTTATCTCCTTGAGGCAACAGGTTGGGTGCTGTGCTCAACACTGGTGTACTTGAATCCTGAAAATTGACTTGTGTTTTAGTAGATGCTATTTTCTGAGATTAATCGTAAGCAGTATTGTGTGTACAAAAACATTTTTGGGTGTGTGTGTGTGTGCGTGTGGTTCAATTGGCTTCCTGAAAGTAAAAGTAGTGAAAAACCTGTCCAACAGGTTTAAGGAAAATACATTTCAATATCTGCATGTTGTTTCTTTGGCTTTTCATTCAATGAAGTGGACCAAAGAAGGCTTTGACTTCTTACATTGGCCCACTGATAGATGGTACCTTTGTTTTTGTTTTTTTAACTCTTTTTTGTTGTTTATCCTTGACAGCAGAAATGTAACCACTTATGATTCAACAATGAATTTAACCTATTCATGGAAAACTTTTACTAGTTTTGCAACTTTGTGAGTGTGAAACGTCCATCTCAGGCAACAATACAGCTTCATTCTTACTTCAAAAATAGAAAACATTTAGCTAAAAGTTTAAAGTTTTAAACTCAATCAGCTACCAGGGAAATGTTTCCCCAATTCCCAATTTCAGGTCAGACGGGGCCATTCTGCACAGTTTGGTGTATTTGTATTGATTAGAACGCTAGTATTTGTCTTAATAATAAATACATATTAACGTTTGGTAATTTATCATGAAATGTTTTCTGCAAGGCTGCAGTGTGTGATTAAGATCCTCCTGAAATTGCAAAGCAGTAAAAACAGCAAAAACAATAGTTCTGGTCTGGGTGTCTGAGCGCACAGGCATGCATACTGACATTCAAATGTCAGAGGGCTTACACTGGACTCTGTCAGCTGATTACAGCCCTTTGTTTTGGAATGAGGAATTCCATAGCGGTCTTAAAGCTAAGAATTTAAAAGAAAACCAAAAGCAAGAGAGAGCGGTAGTATTCATTTCCTCCCACAAAATCACAAGCACGCTTGAGGGTAATGATGTGTCTCACCATAACTGTGTGGCACTTGACAGTCAAATCAAAGTGACACATTATAGCACCACGCTGTCCATTTGTTTATCCAGCTACTGAGCTACTGATCACATTATTAGGGAACATGTGGGTATGATGTGTACCACCAGCACCCAACTTGCCACATAATTAAACAGCAGGACGAGAAATGTTTTGGTATTTGTTTCTAACGGGGCCAAAAAGGGGGCTGTATAACTCCTAAAGGATTAGTTGTGTTAGCTCAAACAGTGTCTTTACTTTTCCCAGTGCATTCTGAGCTGCCAGGTGTAGTGGACTAAAGACCCACCTTGGAAGGGGCTGGACGCTTGCTGAGCCAGAGTGAGGTGCTCCTCCGTCAGATGGTAGACAGGCTGGTGCTGGTTGATCTCCACACTCGTGCACACGTTGCTCTCACCGTGCAAGAAGAAGGTGAAGGCGCAGGATAGGTGCTCACTGGGAGGAAGAAGAGAAGAAAAAGAAAGGGAGGAGAAGAGTCACTTGGGATCAGGTTACTTTAATATGCACCTTTGAAAGGAACGACTATGTGCAATGAATAACTCCAATAGTGTGAGGTGGAGAAGTAACTACTGTGGGGAGCAGATCAGATAGTCTAGTTCATGTTGCTGTTCACAGGGAATAGAAAGAGTTGGCAGGGAGAGGACAATTAAATTAGGGCTGTCAGCATTAACGAGTTATTCGCAACGCGATTAAGGGCCGAGCATAACGCGTACATTTTAATCGCATGCCGCCATTTATTAATTTATTTTACACTTCACTCGGCTTCGTGTCGTGCCTAACAGGCTACTAGTTTGACCCTTTGCTGCACCTTCACTTATCAAGCTGCCATAGTTCCTCAGGGCTCCAGACTAACTTTTTTATTTAGGTGCACCAGCACAAAATTTAGGTGCACCCAAATTTTTCCTTGCGTCGCCATTAGCGCTGAATGGCGATACACAATATATAGCTCTGTATTTTTTTACAAAGTGGGCTAAATGTTCAGTTTTAAGTCAAAGCCACTTTTCACCAGCTCTTTTATTAAAACAGATTGTGATTAAAATAAAACACAAAGACAGGGTTTCCTTTACCAGTTTGAAAATATACAGCTGCAACACATGTAAATGAAAGTTATCTAAAATAAATAGACGGGAAATTGACAAGTGCGTCGGTCTTAAACTAGCAAAGACACAAAGACAAGACATAGGGCTCCTTAAGTGGATACATACATATTCAGCCAATGATACGATTCGATATAATTCAATACACTTACATCTTTTTCTGAAAGATTTAAAGGGGACAGAGTGATTTTGGTGACATCTTGTGAGTGTTCCATTTACTTGGATTTAATTAATTGAACTGAAAACATCAATTACACAATATATGTCTCTGACTGGACAGAGAGTCTACAGCAGGGATCATCAACTACATTTTTTTCAGAATTTTTCTAAGCACTCTGGTGGCCAGACTTTCAAATAAAGAAAATAAAATTAATTTATACCTAATACGCCTATTCTTTTTCACTTTCTTACTGAATTAATGCTATTTTTGTAATTTTTTTTACATGTATTAGTGTGAGCAAACTCCTAAAAAACATGGAGCTCTTTAACTAGAAAAAGAGGCAGTTCACTGAGGAGTGATGGTTAAAGTCTGTGATTAGGAAACATGGTTGTAGCATGCAGCGTCCTGATTGGTGGAAAATGCTTGCAGAAAGAAACGGCTGTTGTCAGGTAAACATGTCACTGTCAAAGAGGCTGAAGCGAAAAGTTGACGTGGAAAAGCCCAGCTTTAATGATGAATGGACTGATAAGCAGGCTATGCACTCGTCATGTATGCCTCATTTGCAATGAAACCATGTTGTTGCAAAATAATACAACCAGCATCATCATCATCACTCGAACATAACGATCGCGTCATTCACGTGCATATTAAGTAGCTCCAGATTGTACGCTCTAGCGGAGAGTTTGGTTTGTTCAGCCAACAGTGAGGTTTACAAGAATTTGTCAAAATTTCCAGATTCCCGGCAACCTAAGATAAACCGTTAGACTACAAACCGACAGCTTTTGTTTAAGCTCGTTTGTAAAAATTCTCTATTTGCAGAGTAGAGCTGTGTTTGCGTAAAACAGCGCGGTGGACAAGAGTGGACTGAGCAGATAGAGCAGATTGAAATATCGCTTTCTACATCATGTTTATGCTGGTCTACACAGGTGAGTGCATTGATAAGTATTGACTTTCTACTCACGAAGGTTTAATTGTGGTCTATTTACAGAAAAGAGACCAGCGTGAGATCATCTGCCCCAGCGGCCGTTGGTAACTCTGTATCGTTCCCGTGTTTTAACCTTTAACGCACACACAGCTCGGCTCAGCTGTGTGTGTGTGTTTTAACGCACACACATCTCGGCTTAGCTGTGTGTGTGGAGCTCGGGCCTCACTGTACAGAATCCCGGCATGTGAATAGAGATGTAAATACAGGGGGCTGGGTTTTTGCTCTAAAATGCTTGAAATGATAAATAACAGAACACATTTTTTCCTCTTTAAATTTTGTGAATTCATGATTATTCTGTGGGCCAGACTAAAAGCTTTGGCGGCGGGCCAGTTGACGTTGGCTGCTCTACAGCGACACTAGCGGCTGGCTGACCAAATCGTTCTTCCTGTAATGCGAACGGGGGTAAACATTGGGAATTTGGAGAGATCCAAACACAGGCACGGCTTTACAGAAGGAATGGGTCATGGAACGCAACATTAAACCCTATCCATATAAACGACATCGCTTCGTTCGTGGAGAGGCAGCGGATGCGAGGACGTTAGGTGCACCGGTGCGACCGAGGAAAAATTTTGGTCGCACTCTAGAGCCCTGTTCCTCATCATCACTCCTGCTGCTGCAGGCATGATGCAAATTTAAATATCACCGAAGCACATCAAGCTTGAGCTACCACCTACGAGCTAAGCATAGTACAGTTAACGTGACTCAGGTTGATGCTAGTGGGCTCAGGCAAAGCACTATTTGGGAAAGTGCTACTCGCCGACCTGTTGATGAAAAAAAATTACTACAGCTTTTGCGAATTGGGTGGCAACTAAGTGCAGACCACGCACACACAGCCTGTACTGCACGGAGAAAGCAGCCCAACTGCAACTGCTGCAAAGTGCAAACGCTGTCTCATTAACCGGTGATCACTGGACGTCAGTGAGTTACCAAAATTATTTAGAAGTTACTGCACACTGTATTGACTCTGGTAAGTAGGGTTGGGTACCGAAACGCGATGCCAATAGGGCAACGGTGCCGACGTAAACGGTAGTAACAAGACCGAATAAGAATGAAAGTTTCGGTGCCTCATTTTGGTGCCTGACTTTACACTACACCTGACAGCAGGTAACGTTAGCCTACCTTTAGCTAGCAGCTGGATTAAACACGGTTAAAATGCTGACAGCTAACGTTAAACAGTGTAAAGTGGGACTGTATTTCACTGGAGAGGATTCCAACATCGGGACCTAACAGTCTGCTCTGCAGCGCAGCTGCCGTTGTCGGAATTAAACAACACAGACGGTGCGTTCACTTAAAACAGGTAGCCTCCTGGTGCATTCTCAGTAATTGTAAAATACCATTTTCCCATCTGGTGTTTTTTTTTTTTTTTTTCGTTCAACAGAAATTTACTGGTGAAATAAGTTATTGCTATTGTTATAACATTATTATTAAATCTTTAATTTTGACCATGGCCTTAGCAATAAACAAGTCACTGACTGTTGTTTTCTACCCTTCTTTTTTTTCACCGGTATCGGAAAAAACCCAAACGATACCCAACCCTAATGGTAAGGATAGGGATTTTTAGTTTTCGGAGCAATTGTGCAATAATGACAAATTCACACATTTTTCTTTTGTTTACAGTAAATAAATATTAAACAAATACAAATCTTAAAGTCAAGTTCATAAAGTAACTTTCCTTGCATTCATTTGATTCCCAATCAAGATACACTGGTAAGAATTGCTTTCCATTGTTAATATGTACTTAAAAACAGTTCTGAAATGCAAAATAATAGAATGTTAATCATGTGATAAAACATGCGATTAATCGCAATTAACTATAGAAATTTAGCGATTAATCATGATTTTAAAAAAATGTATCTTCTGACAGCCCTAAATTAAATCTTTCCTCTCATTCAAGTTCTGTTTCAACATGACTGAGACTCTTGATAGGAAAGATTAAGCCAGAGATAGATACAAGGGAGTAAAAGAAGACACTAGTAATCTGTGTACCCTCTGGTGATACAAAGATTGTTCTGATGGCTGGACAGTTCTATTTTCTGATACAGCTACACACAATAATGAAGTGTCTGCATCTTCCATTTGAGTTTAGAGACTTAAAGGAACACGCCGACTTATTGGGACTTTAGCTTATTCACCGTAACCCCCAGAGTTAGACAAGTCCATACATACCCTTCTCATCTCCGTGCGTGCTGTAACGCTGTCTGACGGCTCCAGCATTAGCTTAGCCTAGCACAGATCACTCCGCCCAAGTACTATGTTCTTCCGCCTGAGAATATAGTTCCCAGTTTGTTTACGGTTAGAAGATGGCTGTGTCTCACGTTGTGTTGTTTTTGTACACGCTGTGACTCTACAAATCACAACATGTAAATAGGAACATGTTATTTTATCACTTATTCGGAGCAGTAGGATTGCTGGAACCGTTCACCTGCATGTTCTGTGCTGGCCTGATGCCGCTGGAGCCATCAGACAGCCTTACAGCACGCACGGAGATGAGAAGGGTATATATCAACTTGTCCAACTCTGGGGGTTACGGTGAATAAGCTAAATTCCCAATAAGTCGGCGTGTTCCTTTAAACGGCTATATAAAGGTCAAGATGCAGGTAAGTCAACACAGCGGTGCTCACAGGTGGTATGTGTGTGTGTGTGTGTGTGTGTGTGTGTGTGTGTGTGTGTGTGTGTGTGTGTGTGTGTGTGTCTGTCCGTCGAGTGTGGATAGTGCTGTGTTTAAAACAAAGGGGCAAGCCCTGACTAACCCTGGCTTTCTAGGCAATACACTCAGACACAACAGTATATTCTCTCTCCCTCTCTCCCTCTCTCTGCTTACAACAACGCCTGCCTGTGCCAGTCTGACCTCAACAGCACACAACAAAAGTGACAAGTTGAAGAAGAAACAGAAAGCAAGGACAAGGCAGACAGAAGGAGAGAGAGCAGAGTAAAATGCAAGCCATTGTCTGCAGGCTGTCCTCTCTCTTTCAGCCCGGTCTCATCCATCATACACACCCGCAAACGCACACAAATCACACAAATGCAGAGTGTGCGAGAGACAGCGTAAGTGACAGATGACCAAATGAAAATGGACGCTGTGAATTTGGAAGTGGATCAAAGAGGGTTGCCTCCTCCAAGGATTTGGTTAAGCAAATATCAGTCTTCTCTCCCCGTCTCTCTCTCTCTCTCTCTCTCTCTCTCTCTGGCACACCTACTCTGCAGAGGATTAAAGAGAAGGAGCAGAGAGGGGGAGCAACACAGATAGAGATATGGGGGAGAGAGCGCACTTCAATAAGATAATACCACCTACGTAGTGGAGAGATGCCCTAAGCCCCCCAGAGCTTGACATTCATCTTACACCCCTTTTTTCTGTAAAAAATAAGGTGGTGCTAGTTATTTAATGTCTATAAATGTATGATATTCATATTCTACAGTTGGAAGCAAGAAAAAAAGAGAGAGAGAGACTTAGATATGCATGTATACAGGTATTGGACTGCTACTGCCATGAAATGTAAGGATAGGTTCAGACTCTTTCAAGTCGGTCTTAATACAATATTCACATGCGTATATGTAAATTGAAAGCGCTATGGGTCACGGTAATCATTCCTCCGGTTTGTACTGGCTGTCAGTCATGGCGGACAAAATCAACAGTCCTTATCCTGTAAAACTAGACACAAAACAGTCCTCCATTCTGTAGTTTGGCAGAAGTAAATATGAGGCTTCTGCAGTCTGAATTAAACTAATCAAGTGGGTATCTTTCAAAGTTATGGTCTTTTCAGTACTAAATTCCCTTGTAAGGTTTCAACACAAGGTTTTAGGGATGCACCAAATCCAGATTTTTGGGATTCGGCCAAATACCGAATCCAGTGGTTAAGATTCTGCCGAATCCGAAACCCAATACTGAATTCTACTCCCATCCTCAGTCCATTAACACAGTAAACACATTAATGAAGTAAACAACGTCCACAGCCTCTAAAATAGTTAAATGTAACAACTTAATGTTGATTTCACATGCTCTTTTCACATCGTAGGAAAGCACATGATTTTCGCTAACCAGTGTAAGATGAAGGCATGTTGGGTGGGTGAAATTAGAAAGCTAACGTTAGCTAACGAGCAGCAGCCGGCCATTCGGTCGCTGCGCTCCCACTGTAGGGAGACTCAGGGAGACAGCCCGGGAGAGGCACTGTCTGGTTAGCACAGGTTTTTAGCTGTGACTGTCCTTCCTCTGCCGTACCTGAAGTTGCAGCATTTTGGCTGCTGTCTGTAGATTCCCTGTATTAACTGTATGTAACTTGTATTCTTTTGGATGTTTCATACGCAAATGTTTTAACAGCAGCGATGTTGTGTATTGTTTAGAGTCCTTGCCACCACGAGACAAATCGGCATTGCAAATTGAACATGTAGCTGGACTTGAATGGCCTTTTGACTGAAAGTACTGCCAAACAACACTTTCTGCTCACAAGTTCCATTTTCACAGCCTACTGCATTGAACGGTCCACCTACGTAAACACCTTCCCTTAATCAACGGCGGCGTCATTACGTCGACCAGCGTAGCGCGCGTAGTGCAAGCGTAGGGTTCGGTGAAAAAAAATTCTAAGGTTTGGCAGAAATCAAACCCCGTCAAAAAGCCCAATATTCAGCCGAATCCGAAGCATGGATTTGGTGCATCCCTACAGGGTTTCCTTGTTGAGCTGCATATAAAAAGGGAATACAGAAAGGGAAAATGACACTAAAATGACAGTAACTTTGAAATATATCCACTTCATTTGGCTAGGCTGCATTTGGATGACACACTGCATGAAGAAACACTGCCAGCTCAGACATTTGAATAAGGTCACTGTTGGTGCAGCTGCTAATAACGTTCGGTTGTCCAGCAGAAAAGTTGGACCGGACTCAACGTCTGCCTGACCACAATGGGACATCCGGAAAGGCGCTGTGTTGGCCAATCAAATACACGTTAGCGCACATTCCTGGAAGATTACTTTATAACATGAACGCCGTATTTCTAGTGTTAAGCTCGCTATCATAGCGGCAGCAATCATTTTATCTTTCATCATGCCAGCTTTCCAAAGTTGCTCTGCAGTGTTTTGGCATCCGATAAGCCTTCAAACTCAGGTACACACCCCCACCAACTCACCAGCTTACATTTTCTTTTAATGCAGGGCCGTTTTTGGTGTGAATGCCCACTTATTTGTGACTGCTGAAGCCTCACATCAGCCGGAGCTGTAAATTTTTGCAGAAAAGAAGAACAGAAAAATAATCTGAACCCATCCTTTAAAAGGGAGGCTTAACACCAGAATGTCATGTAATGTCATGTCAACCATGCAGGCCAGATCAGGTTGTGGAGCAAACTGCTGTCTATCAGATATCAGATTTTTCAGATAAGCCAATTTACAGTAGAATCCAATCCTCCAAATTAATTACATTTGTGCCACAAAGATTATATCAAGTTATGTTTTAATTCAAACTGAAAGAAAATGTAGGCACGACTGAAAAATATTACCCGCACATGACAAATATCAGCATATTGTTTTAATGTTTGTTTGTTTTTTCAATGAAAATGAAAACAATGCAAAAATGATCATTCCCTACAATATCGTGATTCATATGGTAATTGCAATATCAGTTTTGAAACAAAGACATTTTAAGTGCAAATATCATGAACATCGTTATGATTCCTAATGCAAAATACTAAGAAATAACAAAAGGTTTGATGGAAGAAAAAAAAAACAGCTAACAAGGATGTTAAGTATTGTTTTGGGCCTCATTTAATAGAAAATGTTGCTCACCATTTAGGTAATTAGGGTGTGCATTTATGTTTGTTAACACATGCACACACACGTGTGTGTGTGTGTGTGTGTGTGTGTGTGTGTGTGTGTGTGTGTGTGTGTGTGTGTGTGTGTGTGTGTGTGTGTGTGTGTGTGTGTGTGTGTGTGTGTGTGTGTGTTTTGTGTAAAACACCCTCCAGTGCTGGGGCAGGGCACGTCACCCAACCACCTGGAGCGTGTGTGAGAAACAGCACTCCGAAAAATAAAGATGGAGGTTAGAATGATAGCCAGGCACGATTCTCCCTCATTTGCACAGCATTGAGCCTAATACTAGAACAGTGGCAAACTTGGAATGAGACAGGCTGGAAAGGGCTGGTGGTGTTATTTAAGGCTAACCTGAAAAGAATAAACCATTTGTTTTTGGGTGAGATGGATGAGCTGGTTACCCTGTCAAGCAATGTCTAGGTTGCCATTACAAGAATGTAGCAGCTAACCAGCAGGCCATTCTGCTATCACTGTGGTGTATTTACGTACAGGAAATGGCCTAGAGAATGACAAGAAGGGGAGGAAAGGAAAAGCAAGTGAGACATGGATGACAACAGACGGGGAAAAAATGTGTTGTTGTATTCTGCAGAGATCAACAGAACTGCAGTCTGCCATTCGCCTCTCACGCATAGAAAACCTGACACTACACATTCACACACATCTGTGTTTGCAGGGCACTTGGAAGCTTGAGGTGGAGGGCTGCCATCTGTGGCTCAGCAGGCAGAAGTACAACACGGCTCCCTCACACACAGAGCAGTCTGTACAATCACATTTGTTAAGAATTGATTTCAATCCAGTATGATACTGTCTGTGTCAGCTGACTGGTTAAGAAGATTATCAGACATGCCAGCTGTTGACATTAAAACTGGCACATGCTAAATGATCACATTACTATCCTGTAGTGATTAGAGAATGACATGTTCTATGAAAATATCACTTTACATATTGTAAATGTCACTTAATGATTCTAAAAAAATCTGTCTGTCTACTTGTATAAACATCAAATATGCAGCTGCGGTGCAGACAAAGTTTCAGTGATTTTACTTTTTGCTTCTTTAAATTGAATATTTCAGGTCACATGAACACCAGAAAATCCTGTATCGACCAGTTGGAAACTAACTTGCCACTAAGTTGCAGAGTGTTTGCCGACACAAGGGTGATTCAAATGTCAACAGGTGCTTGGTAAGCCCTTGGCCAAGTAAGCACCGAAACATCGACGAAAACAACACCGGCACATGACAAGTTTCCTCACCACTGTGTCTCTCGCTGACACACAAAAGGATTTAGCAAAGCTTGTGCTGTGACAAACTGCAGCACAAGCCTATTGGATCTGTCAGTGGGTCCGTGTACAGGAGTGTTCACTGCCCCTGTCCACACGTGTGACATACACAAACACGCAGCATCGTGCCAAATTCAATTCTTCTGCAAACGCCCACAGCCTGCTGGTGAGGCGCGCAGACACACACACAACACACACACACACACACACGTGGGCTGAACATACACTGGCAAACAACAGCTGGTAAGCATGGTGGAATGTGTGTGTGTGGTAGCTGACATTAGGTGAGTGAGGAAGTGTAGGCATGGGGAAGGCGAAGCACTGATTTAACAAGTATTTTCCCATATATTATTACAGACCGAAGAGACTATTTGAGTTATTTCCCAAGATGTATGTGTCCAGGCCTTAAAACAGAAAATAAAAAAGGTATACATTTGTTTTTGAATATCATTTAGTAATACACTCACTTGTTATGTAGGGAAGGGGAAATCTTAAAAGGAATAAATCAACATTTTAGGAACATTTTGGGAATGCCTATTCACTTTCTTGCTTAATTAGTTTCCGTTTACTATCCTTTCGAAAATCCCCTTTGCAACTGTCAAACAAATCAAACCACAACAAAAGACATTACAGTTAAAGACAGACATTTAACAGCAGAGTGCTCCACAACAGCATCACCAACAAGCAAGAATTAAAAAAACAACAAGATGCAAGAGAGACAGCTATCATATCACAAGGATTTGTTTAACAGAGATCCATTGGGAGGTATGAAGGATCTCTGGGCACGGGTAGTACGCAAAAGGTGATACCCTGTACCTCCGTCCTGATGGCTCATACTCGCCAAGCAGTGACATACTGTGTTGTTGTTGACCTGCAATCTTACGAGACATTAATAATCATATTCAATTTGCTCTAGTTAACTACAGACAGTGAGAAATACCAAGCAATAAAGCAGAAAGCTAGAATACTCTCCACAAAGTAACAATGGGGTTCACTCCAAACTGTCCAAGCTTACGCTAGGGCTGGGCAGTCAATCGAAATTTCAAATCACAATTACGATTTCGGCTCCTAATGATCACAAAAACAGAATAATCGAGAAAAAACTACTATTTTGCACATTACGTATTGCAAGTAAACACTTACTTTGTCTTGTGTTCTGAATGGAATTTAGTGTTTTCACATTTGTTTAACTTTTTCACAGTTTTTAATTGCAACATCTTTCCAAAAGTCGAGCAGCCCTGGCTTACACAAAGTATTATTGTTGTAGGCACCTGTGTTTAAGTTCCATGACAGTTTTAGATCCTTTCTAGATATTTACATTTATATATTTAAAACTTCAATACAGTCACCATTAATAACTACTTGTTGGTGTGTCCTTCTGCTTGTTCTGAAATCAAATATCATTTCCTTAGTTGCCTTTTATTCAGCTGAGGACAACTGGCCTGACATCAATCAACAAACTCATCCACGATGCTTTGTTTTATTTTCAGTGATCAAACCAACAATCTCTGTGTCATTAGCAAATATTAGTAACATTGAAACGAGAGTTAGATGCTGAGAGTTAGATGTGAAGACCCACACCTCTCACATGTCTGTACAGTACATATCAAAGCTACAGCGAGCAGTCAGTGCTGGCCAGGCACAGTGACGTCCTGCACCATTCCTTTAAATGAACATAGGCACCCCTGTAACGTTCTCCATCTGCCATAACTCCAAATTAAATCATAACGAAATTATTATTTCATTTGGAAATAATTTCTTACTTTGCCTAAGGGTCTCCAGGAACCCCCCGAGGGTCCCTACTCCAGGAGACGTTGTGCCTGGTTAAGTATGTCAAACCTGCCTCAAGACTTAGGTTCTCAGGGACTTTAGAATGTCATCTCCCCTGCAGCGAGATGCTGCTTGCACTTCAAAAAAAAGGCCAAAAACCAAGGCCAGTGTTGAGCACCACAGAAAACTAAACTGTCCCTCTTTAAACGACTAAATATGTCTTATCTCATTTGTTTGCTCTATTATTAGAGGAATTAAATGCATAATTTTAAAGATGGAAAGAAAATATGAAATACAGCAGGCTGCAGTGTACCAAAATACTCAGTTAAAATGCCTTCAAAACAACTAGATGCTTGTCAGAATACCGTTCATTAAGGAGATGTGTGGGATCATGTTTCTCTCTCTCTCTCTCTCTCTCTCTCTCTCTCTGTGTTGTCATGTTGAGAGAGAAGATAAAAAGGAGGGAGGGTTAGCATTGTAGCCTGACAAAAAGCCACAAGACCTTTTAATCACCTTTTCTCTCTCTGTCTCCACCTTTCCGCCCACTCCCCTCTCCTCTGCTCTTCATCTATTAACTGGCAAATAGACTGGGCTGCTCTCTGATCTGCTCTCCTTTCCCTCTCCGAGCCGTCACACACAGCGTACGCTCGCTCACACGCCACTGGGATTGCCCACAGAGGCACTCCCTGCTCCACCTCTCACATGCAAATAGCCGGTGGCCTTTGGCTCGGTAAGGAGACAATAAGATAATCCAGTGAGGATTTGGAGTGGGGCCCACACACAAAGGAGGGCAGGTGGGCACATTAGTCTTCAGCTGGCATGCCATGGAAATGAGGTGCCACAGTGGCGACCTGTGCGGCTGCAGGGAGTGAGGAGAGAGTGGGCCGCGTGGGACTGACAGCATCCATCAGTGTCACACGGATGGTCTGCTGTGCAGCACACAAACAAACGATCAGCCATTTAACCATCCCATTATATGACATTTATGTGAATTACATCTCGTTTCTTGGCAGTACAAAGAATAAGCCTTTTGACATTTTACTTTATCTGAGAGTTTATTCACTCTACCTGCACCAGCTGACACACAACAGCATCCACCCGCGTCAAAATTCAGACTGCTTTCAGTTTCCTCAAAACATTCCTAAATAGCACTGGACACTATATTCCGTTTCCCACTATTTGCCACAATTCTCAAACTTCTAGGGATGCAACTGAGAGACTGATTTATATTTTCATTAACAATCGATTTGCAGATTGTATTCTGGATTAAGAGCCCAAGATAACGTCTTCAACATTCTGTAACATTCCACAGAGGTTTGTTGGGCTTGGCTGGCTGCACTCTATGAACGGAGCTTCCGTTTAGCTGATGTACACAACAGCAGCAGCAAGTAGTGTCCTTACTACTTAACTGGGGAGAGTCACCGTTCCATCTCTGGCCATTTTGCAGGGCTGGACACAGCAGTCAGCTCTGGTCTGCTCTGGTCTACTGTGTCCATGGATATATCTGCCACGTGCAGCAGCGTGTTGTTACGATCTGGGACATGTAAACATGTTTTGACTGGTCATGTGCTTTTGCAGTGACAGAACGTGCTGGCATGGGCACAGTATTATCAAACAATGCTCCTGGAATTAAAGCGTACTATACCAATCAGCCACCACTGGAACAAGGCTGAATCATTTTGACTATGGACAGGGCTGCAACTAATGATTATTTTCATTGTCGATTAATCTGTCTATTAATATCTCGATTAATGGATTAGTTGTTTAGTCTATGCAATGTCAGAAAATTGTGAAAAATGTTGATTAGTGTTTCCCAAAGCCCAAGATAACGTTCTCAGATATCTTGTTTTGTCCACAACTTAAAAGATATTACGTTTACTGTTATAGAGGAGTAAAGAAACTAGAAAACATTCACATTTAAGAAGCTGGAATCAGAGAATATTTGGAACAGATATGCATTTACAGTTCAAATTAAAATCTTTTAGTCAAAAATAAGATTTTGAAATGTTGTGGGCGGGACATGAAGTCAGAGTCCGCGTTAAGTGAAACCAAAGCAGAGAGACAGACACAGAGCTGTAGCCTAGCCAAAGTAGCGCACTTTTTAATTCATTAACTTTATCGGTTATCAGGCAAATAAAACGCTGATACATATAATCTGCAAACTGCCAAAAAACAGCCCGATAATCGGCCAGGGACGATAATCGGTCTCTCTCTAGTTGACAACTAATTGATTAATCTTTGCAGCTCTAGTAAGTTATCAAAGGTTTTTCTTTTGCGCAAAGAGGCAGTGATACTAGGAGTTTGCATAATTGTTTTAATGATAGCTGTAGTCACCTTTCAGCAGAATACATAGAAATAGAATGAGTAGAGAGGGCATTCCAATTCAATTCAACGTAGCAGGATAGTCAGAGCGGTGGCCATTTGTATGCGTACCATTGCAACGGGCTCGCTTCCGTATGAACCAACTTGCAGCAAGTCGCGGAAGGACGTTTTGCAGTAACGGCCAAACGAGCAGTGGAATAGTAATGTTACGAGGCACAGAGAGCCAACCGCTGAATGTGTTAAATTTAACAATTAAATCCTTCCTCCACACACTCTTGTCAAAGGGTATAAAAGCACATTGTTATAGCCAGATGACCGGCAACGTTGTCCAGCTGGTTTTCTGTGACCAATGTGGTGTGGGGACATGGCTAGCTAGCCAGCCAGCCGCCCGCTGGTTGGCAGAGGTGTCAAAAGTAATCACATTCATTACTCAAGTAGAAGTATAGATACTAGGGTTTGAAAAGACTTCTGTAGAAGTTGAAGTATCAACTCAAGTTTTTTACTCAAGTAAAAGTATAAAAGTACTGGTTTCAAAACTACTTAAAGTATAAAAGTAATTTAAGGGGAAAAAAATGAAATTTAGAAATTAGAAATTAGAAATTTTTCTAAAGACAATGATGACTATAATGTTATATTAAAATCATACCTGCAAACTCAGAAGAGCTGAAAATGGTGACACATTTCTTCTCTCTATCTCTATTATATACATTTAAAAAAGGAGCACCTTGTTCAATTGTATTTGTCTGTTCTGTATGTTCAAAAATATAAAACAATTTAAAAGTTGATCTAAATTTTAAAAAAAGGAGCACAAGGCGACATTAACGAATGGCTTATGTATTGCTAAGGCCACAGGGTCAAAATTAAATGATTTATTAAAAATGTAATAACTTATTTCAGGTCTGAAATTCAGAGTCTGTGTTTTTCAGACAACAGCAGCTATAGTCTGGTGTTAAAATCCTCTCCAGTGAAATACAGACACACTTTTACACCGTTTAGTTGTCAGCATTGTAACCGTGTTTACTCCAGCTGCTAGCTAACGGTAGGCTAACGTTACCTGCTGCCAGGTGTAGTGTTAACTAGTGTCCCGTGCGGCGATGTTTCAGTTCCCTCTAACGTACGTTTTCGGAGCATCAGAGAGAAACGCAGTCATTTAAGTGGCACCTAAATAAGGCACCGAAATCAGTGTTGCTATTCGGTCCGGTAGATAACGGCCGTTAAGGCACCGGTGCCGTATTAGTACCGGGTCTGTGCAGGTGCAATGGATCGCGTACAAACCAATAGGGTGTCGGAATGGTATATGTTTATACTTCTCATCCGACCACAAATTCACTCTATCCGGATGGCACGATTTATCTGGATAGTTTTTTTGTGTGTATGTGTGTATTTTTTAACGATGACAAGCCGGGATGAAGACGAGCCAAACTGAAATAGCAGTAACGAGGCTATTTTTAAAATGTAAGGAATAGAAAGTACAGATAATTGCGTGAAAATAGTAGAAGTAAAACGTCTGCTGTAAAATAATTACTCCAGTGAAGTATAGATACCCAAAATGTCTACTTAAGTAAGGTAACGAAGTATTTGTACTTCGTTACTTGACACCTCTGCTGGTTGGTGGGCTGGTTCCACCCCGCTTTCATGCTGCATTGTTTAAAGAAAATGAGGCGAACTGCAGGCTGTGTCCCTCCTCCTCGCTCACTCTGCTCTCCTCCTGGCGAGCTGCAACACACTGCACGGCCCCAATGAAGTGTTGTCATCATAACAACTAACAACGTTGGCCATTTTCTTTTGCACTGGTCAAATGACCACAGAAAACAGTTCAATGTCCTTTCCACTCATTGAATTTCTATGGCAGAATTTTTCAAGGCAGTGCAAATTTGACTTTCATATCAAAGCCAGATTACGAATTGAAATGGGGCAAGAAACCAAAAATACCAAAATCATAAGAATGGTACATATTTTCATTAAATAATGGAGGTGGCATTTTGTTCAAGAGTCCAGGATAAGACAAATGAGGGAGGAAAGATACAAATAAGAATGAAGGTGGTAAACAGCACTGAATTAGAGGACACATTTTCAGGGTGATATCATCTTCCCTACTGTCTAGCCATCTGACCACTGGGAAACAACAGCACTGTCTGCTGCCAAAGTAACACAAGCACACAAAGCCCTGAGAGACGCACCAGCTCCCGCTTTAGCACACAGTTCACACAGGGGACTAGGTGCTAGAGAAAACACTAAACTAAAACTCTTAAGGCCAGCACATTCACGTACACACACTCAAGAGCTCTATTACTTTGAATCGATTTCCCTCTTTCACAATTGGAGAGGGAGGTGGGCCTCTTTGTATACGTCAGATTAAACTTAGAAGGGAGAGAGACATGGAAAGAGATAGAACGACAAGTGCATAAAAAGAGGAGAAATCCGATCCTCTGCAAATCTATCATAGCCACACACAGATACAGCTGGAGCCAGCTAACGATAATACTGACATAACCCTGACAACAAGTCAGGTTCCAGCTCGCTCCCGGTTTAGGATGTATTACATGCAAATGCAGACACAGAAGCGTGCACACCCCAGGGTTCCTCTAATACCTGCTGTCAGCTAAAAAGCAACTGTTTCACTCTGAGCCAGATACCTTTGCTCTTGTGGAGAAAAAAAAAAACATATTTTCAGTAATAATGCTCATTACCATGTTCACATAATCACTTTGCAACTGCATCGTGATGCCACATTTGTTCCTTCCTGTGAAAGAGGCACCACTTTATGTATCACTGCAGTGTGATATGCATTTAATAGCCAAAATATGCACTCTATTCAAAGAACAGAACATACTTGCTAACAATCTTTAACTGTGTAGCATAAACATCCTATAAACCTGCCAGTGAAAAACTGCACTTATGTGTAGTAGTATGATAAAAAGAATGGAATTTTAATCTTGTTTAAGCCATGCTCACGTTGAGTCATTATTAGGTCATCATGCCCTTAGTAATACGAGTTGTGCAGTTGTAATAATAAAAGGGTCATTATCCAGAAGCATGGCCAATTAGTCAGCCTCATCCTGGATTAAAGCTGGGCTTCTGCAGTTAACCCACAAAGCCAAGGTCTACTTTTGCCCTTTTTCTTTCAAATGAGCGGATATGCTTTTTGAAAATCATGTTATACTGTAGTTACTGTGGTTTAAAAAACGTTGACCACCAGCTTGGACACAGCCATTACCAAATTTATGGGTTTCCCTAACTGTATCCCAGAAAAACGTGGAAAATGTTAACAGGGCGACATAATCCCTTTGTTTTACTGAACAAAATAATTATCTTGCAGAATGTCATATCAGAGGTCTGGTGACTCTATGTAGTTAAAATAGACTTTGATTTCAGGTTCCAGGCAACGGTGCATGTAAACTTTTACTGAACTTATAATTCAATGTCTCATAAAATAACAGAGGATTGTGCTTTATTTCGACTGACAAAATGTAAAGCTCAATTTAAGTAGTAAGTTTGGTTTTTATGTCAAATTAAGGGGACATAAGAAACGGTAAATGTCATTATTTTCAAAAGTATTAGCTGGCAACATTAGCTGCAGTGGATGATAGATTCTCCAAGTAAATCACCTATGTGTGTTGACCTCAGTAAAATGTAAGAAAGACTAGTGACTAATCAAGAAAATGTTGCCTTCTCTTCGTGGAGAAATAAGATGTTCTTCATGCTCTGCGCTTGGCAATGGAAGTTTGCTTGTTGAAGTGTCGAAAACATCTGTTACACTAATCACACTCTCAATTAATGATGGGCGTAACACAGCATTGAAGTAACTACAACAGATTTATAATCAACAACGCATCAGAACAACTACTGAGTAGCAGTATGCTTGTATTGTATTGTCTAATTCTATTAAAGAAACTGGAAAACTGGATTACAGACCTTAAGTCAGCTGAGCAGTTTGAAACCACAAAGCTGTATTCCAACAGGCTAGATGTTAAAATGCATTTTTGACTCACTCCACTTAAACTGCATGACATTCCCTTCTTAGATATTACTTCAAATTACCCACACCAAAAAAATTCTGGAATACAATGGAATCAATCTAAATTTACTTTTATTAACACTGAAAATGTATCCCATGTTAAATCAATTGAGCTTTGAGAAAGAAAGAAGAAAAAAAAAAAAAAAATGATGAGCCATGAGTTTTTTTGGCTGATGGCTGTGCAGTGTTTTCTCAACAGTGAGAAGAAACCTAAAGACGGTATCACTTACAGCTTCCTGATCTTGAAGATTAGATATTCTGCAACTGTCAAATGTGTCTTCAGGACTCTGTATTTGCATTACTAGCCGATACAGAGAATTTAAACTGAAATCCTAATTTGGCTAGCACGCAGCTGTTTGGAGTAACTTCAAGGTTTCTCTGGAGTTTGCCATACCCTGTGTTAAGCTTCCTTTAAATACAAAAAGGCAGCCACCTTGTAGTCTACAGTGATGATGTGAAAGGTCCAACACCATATAAGGGATTAGCTTTAAATGTGGCCATCTGTCTGAAAGTCTTGATTAAAGATGGTACCATAGCAATCACAGTTACTTAGAGAAGGACAGAGAGGAAGGGAGAGGGGGACAGGGAAGGAGAGACGCCTGATGGATTAACTATGACGACTTCTTCAGACCTTCACTTGGCCCCAACCCTGCCATAGCCTCTGGTCACATAGGAAGATGGGAGGAATGGGAGGAATGCACGCTACAGCGGCTGAGGAGGCAGAAGTGTGTAAAGAAATAGGGGAACAGAGAGGGTGCAGAGGAAACCTAAGGACATAGGATTCCCTCCTGAACAGTGAAATGTGTCCCTGCTGCTACCCTTGAATTACACTGCTGACACAATATGGGTTTCCTCAGTGCTACAACACATAAAAAATAAAAAAAATAAAGACGACGACTGTTAACTTTAGTAATGAGATATAAATTCTTTGTTCTCTCAGGGCCTCTAGCTGGCATTAGAAGAAATCAGGCAAGCGTCCATTGGTGGGAAAATATTACAGCAAGGTGCTACAGGTTTTCTGATGCTCGCTTGTTTTTTCCCACTACTCGAAACATGGTAAGTGTTTTGGTCACTGTGTAAAAAGTGTCATGAGATATGACATGTCATACTGGCTTCTGTAAATCATAGGTTTCATTCATTTGGAAATGCTATACTTTGTTAATCATGATAGAAAGCCATAATACCAATTTTCTTTTTTTTTTATAGGAATGGTTTACTTATTTATGTCAGGTAATAACTATGGGAATCAACCAATATAAATAATGTGGTTTGCCTTGAGGCTGACAGTTCAAATGGGGGCATAGGGTTCAAATAAGTATATTGGCAGAGTGCTACAAATTGGAGAGTCTTTGTAAGGTCAGTGATGTAAAAGACTTTGCTTTAAATTGAAACACAAAAGTGATGCAATGGGAAATGGACTATTAATAATGTTTAATTGTGCAGAAATTAAGTAAATTACCCATACCAATGAGAAGCACTGGTGTTTTCCTTTAAGAGCCATATTTATCTTGTGGACAAGATCTCTCCAGCAACATGATATATCCAGAGTGCTGGGTCACATGGCCCCACAGCCCAGTCTCCCTGGAGTTCCTGCTGTTAGAGAGACTGATGAAGTATAGGGAAGACCAGGGGGTAGGGGGTGGAGTGTTGGGGGCGGGGCAATTAGGAGAGGTGCTGAGTTGTCCTGTATATCTACATCAGCAGTATCAGTCCATGTGCACACTACATGTTATAAATGCAGTTTTGTCTGGCTGCATTTCACCAAAATGTGAATGTGCCAACTCCTCGACTGCCCTTGGTGTGGACTGGCTCGCATGCCGATTGTTGACGTGCATGTTTGTGTGGCCGTCTCCCTGTGTGTTTCTGTTGCGCTGGGAGCAGGGAGGGGATAAATTTAGTGCTTTAGCCCCAGACTGGAGGCAGTGGCCCTTTATCCTGCACTGTCCTACTTAACAGAATGCTGCTCTCTGCTTCCGCCTGCCACAGCGCACCAGGACTCACACATTCACCCCCAACGTGGGAACAAAACAATAGAAGAAGAATGTGCTCAGCCACATAACGCACAGTCATGCAGAATAATGCAGACAGTCGCGTGTGTTTATGCAGGCATATTGGTTATTGTGTAATTATGGTTTGCATTCATTCATTCATTCATTCATTACCATTCACTCTTGTAACATGAGCTGCTGCACACTGGCCTCGTTTCATAACAGCTTGATTTTGTTAATGATGCTTTCAGTCAGACAACAACTAACTGCACAACCGACTACACATATTAAACACAGTAGAGTAGTGATCTAACACTCTCCTGATTGCCGCACAGTTTGAGTACATAGTAGGTCTTTTATCATGCAGATTAAAATAAATCATATCCTTTTTGTCCTGATCAAATTGAAACATCAGAGCATGCTAGATTTAGTGTTGCTCTGAATTTTGGTAAATGCAGCAAACTAGGAGCAAGTCAACGAGTTAGTCGGCCTTAAGCTGACCAATAGAGCACGAGCATCCTGCTTCACCTTGGAAACACACGATCCCATGGTGCATTTCCCTGCTGCCATGACAACCGAGAGGAGCTCTCCCTTGCTCGTTCCATCACTCCCTCCCTCCCTCCCGCTCTCTCGGTTTCCTGAAGCCAGTCTACCTAGCAGCACAAGGTTCACAGAAACAACCAGGCTGCACAACTTGGAGCTGCCCGTACTCTAGACAAAGAGAATTACTGTCAGCTGCATCAACACATACTGCTGCATTTGCAGTTCCCATTAAAAACAAACGCTTCCACAGATCAATGTGTGTTGACTTATGTATTTAACATATAGTAAAAACAGTTTCATTGTTTTAGATTTTTTTTTACGTCAATCTTGACATATTTTGTGTATCCTTGTAGATAAAAAATGGTAGTCTGAACATATATGGCTAATTCTAATAACTTCTTGATACCAAAAGAAGACAAAAGGAGCAACTGGAGGCACTGATAGAGGTTATCATCCTTAAAGATTCTGAGAATTCAGTTTGCTGCCTATTGCTCAGCACACACATCGGGCTAAACTGAGAAAGGGGGAGGGAGAGAGAGAGAGAGAGAGAGAGAGAGAGAGAGAGAGAGAGAGAGAGAGAGAGATGATGTAAGCATTTCAACACAGGCTGAGGTCTGGGGTTGAGGTTATGAACACTGTCAGCTGGCCACAGCCTCCACCAACTGGAGACTTTGGATGCTGCAGAGGAGTTGTCTGATGATCAGAGGGGCAGCCAGTGTTTCCCAAAAAGCAGATTTGATTTGAGCGGCCCACGCAAAAAGATCTTTTAGTAAATTCTTATTTCTAGCTTTCAAAAGTCCAAAAGGTTCGGACTGATGACTGCCAATGATGAGTGCCACAATGGTGCATTCGTGTAGAACTGCAGACAGAAATTTATTCTGCAACTATTGACACTATCCTTTAATCTGCCAATAATTTTTTCAATTCATTAATGAATTGTTTGGACTGTATAACTATATGGAACTCTGTCAGAACAACTGTTCAACACAACCACGTAGAGCCCAAGGGGACGTCGTCAAATGTCTTGTTTTGTCCACGCAAGTCCAAAACCCAGAAATATTCAATTTACTATAATGTTATAAATATTATCAATTAATCAAGAAAACAATGGGCAGATTAATCAAGACTTCCTCCTCAACAGACATGTCTGAGGTTGGAGTTTTCCACCAGCACGGAAATAAACTTTGGGAAATACAATATCTTTGACTATCAGAGATCTAATGATGAATATCACTCATCCTGCAGACAAGAATAGCCTATACTCCTTAGTAAACTGTGTGCGGTATTCCCCAATTCAAATGGTTGTCTTATTATGACCCTACAGATTATGCTCTAAAAGAAAACTATTTCATTATACAAATATATTTCATCAGAATTTTGTGGTCTGATATTTGTTTAAAGGCTGTTGATTTTCCTTGCTGCAAATCCTTTTCTGGTTAGGAGGAAGACCTACTTCTCGAGAAAAGGTGAACAGGGTGCTTTAAGAAGACAAACGAGGTGCTAGCAAACACTGTTAACTAGGGATGCCACTTCCCCAGGACCGGTGTTACTGATTACACTAGACATTTGACAAGAAAAGGTATTCGTCGGTGGCGATCAATATCTGTAGAGCGCTCACTTTGATCTCTGGGCTCTCCAGCGGAGCTTTCGCTGCAGAGCCGGCGCCCAACTAAGTATTGGAGAGAGAAAAAGGCAAACCGACAGTGGTGGGCAAGTAATTCATTCTGTGTATGTCCTACCACCATGTAATTAAAGGTAACACCAACAACTGCGGGAAGCCTACTGTTAACTGATTTGTTTACTGTGGGTTTCTGGATTTAGGGAGGAAGGTAAAGTATCCCAGAATGACGGGTGTAAAACAATGTACAATAAGAGTGGGAATTCCCTGCAAATTTCCAATCCCATTCCCTCTGGAATCAGCAAGTCACTGAGAATGATGTTGGACCTTAGCGCTGACATGCCACCCACGCGGATGAATTCTCCCTAGGGTTAAAAACTCAGTTCGCCATGGCAGTACCATTAGGACAAACTTGAGCATCTTCATGTTAATAAGATGCAAATAAAGGTAGGACCTCTGGATCATATTCAAGCATAACAGAGTGGGAGCCATCACTGTGTACACAGAAACAAAAAGCAATTTAATAATTACAAATAACACAGCCCTACAACATCAAAAACAGCTCAGGAAAGGTTTCACTGTCAGACCAGCTGGTCTGGGCGCAGCAGCGACCAAAAGAAAACACAAAAGGGTACTTGTAAATTTGCGTCAGAGTTTTGTGCTGCTTTGTTTGTTGAAACTCCAGCGTGGCTGGAGCACAGCGGAACACACCAAAGGGAGAGGAAAAACATCCTTGACGACAACTAAGATTCAGGGTGGTTGCACCACTATTTATAACCTGCCCAGTCTGCTCTGTGACAGCAGAGGGGGATGAAGAGAAGGAGGGGGGGGGAGAGAGAGAGAGAGAGAGAGAGAGAGAGAGAGAGAGAGAGAGAGAGAGAGAGAGAGAGAGAGAGAGAGAGAGAGAGAGAGAGAGAGGTAGAGAGAAAACCAGACACACAGACAGAGGGTGCCCTGTGAATTCCGGAGCAGAGGAAAAGACCATTGTTTTGTTTTTTCTTGACTGGGGTCCTCTGTGATCGGCGTACTGGGTAAAGAGGCAATAGAGCTAAAAACAAGCCATGAATATAGCATAAAAGAGAAGTTACTTGTTCTTCAGTATTATTAGTCTATCCTTTTGTCTATTATTCTGCCAGTCAGGTTCAAATGTATCACACTTGTCCTGACAGATAAGAGCCATTGTCTACAGACGCAAGGCCCTGAAAGAGTCTGCATTAAAGCTGGCAACTCTGATCTGCCACCTCACATTGGGGTGATGATAAAGATAAGCTGACAGCAGAAAGCAGAGTTCCTGCCATTTCTATCCTGGACAACTGGAGCAACAGGCCCGCAAACAAACACACACGTGTGTCCTAGCGCGCGCAAACACACACACAAACACAAACACACACACACACACACACACACACACACACACACACACACACACACACACAATTATGTTAGCCCCATGGTCACCTGACTGAGAAATCTGGCTACAACTCCAAAAAAACACTGGAAGAGTGGAACACAGAAAAAAGGAGCTGAGAGTACGGAAGCTCAAATGCTTCTTCTTATTTAAAACTGCATCTTTGATTCTAGGTTGTTGTTTTTTTTTTATTTAGAGGCTGCTGTCTGCTTCCTCATCTAATACTGCCCTGCAGGTTTTACACATGCAAGCATAAAAAAAGAAATCTGTCCCACCTCACACTACAACTATAATTATCAAAAACAAATAAAAACTCCATCTGAGGTACCAATCAATAGCTGTGTGTTAAATGTGGAGACAGGGAGAGGTAGAAAGGGTCAGGGAGTTGGTGGGGGTGCAGAGTAAAAACTGCTACAGTCATTTCCTCCTCACTAGCCACATCTTCATGTCTTATCAATAAACCCAGACACCAAGAGCAAGAAATCCAGCTCAGCAGATAGCGAAGAGGAGGTGGAGGATGTCTCAGTTGTACACAAACGCACTCCGAAAGAGAGGAGAGATAGGAGACAGTGCTGGCACAACAGCACCTCTCTCATTTTGTTTTGAAACTCTCATATCACAGCTGTAATGTAGTGTACGACATAGGGATGTATAGGGTTGGGTACCGAAACTCGGTTCCACTATGGTACCGGTTCCTACGCAAACGGTAGTATTCGGACCGGATTAGAACGCGAATTTCGGTTCCTTATTTCGGTTCCGACTGAAATATTTTCCCTCTGTCGCTCCGGACAGCGGCAGCCTCTTTTTTTTTTCCTCCCTTTTCTGCCGAGTGGCGCACGTGCCCGCTCGCGGTGTGAAGCGCGTGTCCGCGCTATTCCCCCGACATGCACTCTACAATCACAGCTGATAGATGGCTTTTTGTACACGCTCTGAAACGGACGTAAAAAGATCACACTTTCTCTGTAGTCTAACGTTAGCTAGCTACTGTATATGTAGGCTACTTTTAAAATGGCATATTTTCCCTCTGGGCTCAGGGACCCGACGGGTTCGGGCTTAATTTCTATTATTTTTCACGGGCTCGGGCCGGGCTCGGGCTTGCGCTTCGGGCTGCATGGTATATGAGCGGTCAGCTGGTGCGTTTCGATTAGCGTGAAAATGGATCCTGAGGAGGTGAAACGGAGGCTGGTCTCTGGAGGACTTAGCCTATTTCTTTGTTCCAACTTCCAAGTGGCCTATAGCCTCCGTTAGTCGTGAATAAATGATGTTAAAACATGTATAAATGACCCATTTTTTACGAAAGACAAAAAGGAGCTGTGTGCGTGCGGCGCAGTCTCTTTTTTCTTTCTCTCCCTTTTCCGCCGAGTGGTGCGTGAGCCCGCTCGCGGTGCGAAGCGCGTGTCCGACTCTAATGATGCTGATAGACGGCCTTTACAGTCGGGCTGTAAACGGGTTCGGGCTTTTAAAAAGCTGTCAATCAAAACGTACGGGTCGGGCTCGGGCCTTTTCGGGCCGTACTTTTAAGGCCCGATTACAGCTCTAGCCTGGTGGTGGGGGAGGCGAGACAGCCTCCCCAAATTGTCTGCCCTTTCAAACTCATACCTGTGTGTGTACAGACCTCTTGGACACCATCTGAGAGAGTTTTCTCCTATGCAGTAGGCCTACATGCCATAAGTCAGGAGAGGTGTCCTATCTTGCCAGAGAAGGCAAATATGGTCACTTTTCTGCAAAAGAACTCCTAAAGTTTGAAGCTGGTTGGCATACCAACTCAACAACATTTATTTTGTTGGTACTTGTTAATAGTGTAACTGTTATTTGTTAAATTATTGTAGTTGTATGTTAGGTGACTTAGGTTTACTTATTATATATTTAAGTACTTTAAAACGTTAATATATTGTTAAATTTAAATAATTTTCAATAAAAAAAAAAATAACTCCATAAAAAGCCTTTCTTTTATGTCATTTTTCAGTTTTTCAAGAATCGGTTTAGGAATCGGAATCGTTTTAAAAGTACCGGTTCGGCATCGGAATCGTAAAAATCCAAACGGTACCCAACCCTAGGGATGTATAATAATATACAATAATGTTATAAATGGTTTGCCTTGGATAAAGCAGCTGTCAAAAGTGCCCAATTGCTCTCCATTTAAAAATTAAATGCAAAGCAACCTGCAAGAAAGTGACCCGCAAGTTAACTGTGGGACACAAAATAAAAAAAATTAAAAACAGCAGCCAGCGGTTTCAACTGAACTAATAATATGGTGAGGGGTGGGCAAGCAAAGTGCACCGCTTAGGGTATAAAAACAAGTTCATTTTGCATATTTGAGCGACATTTTGCAGGTGAGCTGCTTTTGAACTTCAATATTTTGTTGATGCTGGAGAGAAAGAAAACTGTAGATAAATGTAGAAAATCTGAGGTAGAAGTACACAGTAAATCGGTAGTATACAGTTGGGTTATTAAGTGCTTTGGGGGCCGTCTGTAAGTTACTACGGGGGAGAATTGTTCTGGAGAAAGCAGCAAGCAGCATTATCACAGGCCAGGCAATCAGCCTGTGTCCAACAGGCATGCTTTTAACAGGCATGGCACTACTATACAGTATAAAACATGACATTACTAGGGCTGAAACGATTCCTCGAATAACTCGAATAATTCGATTACAAAAAATCCTCGATGCAAAATGCTCGAAGCTTCGTTAAATCGATGTTACCAACGTTGTATCGTATGGCGTTATATATGCGTCACATTCCTGAGCGAGTAATTGTATGTTTTGAGTGCAGAGAACTATATTTTGCAAGCACATTACATTACATTTTGAACAGAAATTAACACTCGCAAAAAATAATTTAGTTTGAGTAAACAAAAACCTATTTCGGGCACAATAAATGTATTTGCATGTCTTTCTCTGCTCGCAGGTAAAAGCTGCTGCGCTCCGGTCCTGTCTCCCTCGCTCTCAACCTCTTCTCTCTGCGCGCTCAACTCTAGACACGCTCGCTCAGATTTTCACAGCGTTACAAGTGTGCCACAAAACCAACCAATCGTAGAATCAAAAGGTCAATTCTGATTGGCTGTTCACCTCCAATTAGATCGCAAGTAGCAGGAAAGACATATCTACAGGGAAACCGTCTATGACACAACACCTGCAGTGATTCCCCAGCAAGGGGTATCTCTGCTGTAGCTAGTGGGTACTAATCAAAATAATTTAATTATGATTGATTTAAAACAATGTATCAGCTGAAACAGCTCAACACATATGTTTAAACATATAGCGAAGTAATCAATGGTAGAAATAAAAAGCTAAAAGTGGCCTACTGACTTAGCTAACAGTTTAAATGATTAGTTAAAAGTAATGTATGACTTTTGAAACATTAACCACACTTCAAGTTAAAGGCCAAGCTAGTAGAATTTCTGACCAAACCAACCTAAATGTCTATAGTTCAATTGCATGAAAATGTAAGAATATTCACTTTAATAGGATAGTGTGAACACATTGGGAATTGACGGGGTGGGTATGTGAGTTAATATGACAGGGATGTGGCGGAACCTCAGACCAGAAGGGTTGGAAAGCACTGATCCACAGTATTTTATATTATTGACCGACCGGTATATTACAGACATGCCTTAATAGTTGTGTTAATCACAACACCGTTTTTTGAATTACATATCTCCGTGTGTGACTAACATCATCCTTCACAAGAAATCTAACATTAGCTAGCCCAGCATGGATACAGTCTATGCATCCAACATATTCATCTGAACAAACCTAAAATGTCACAATACAGCCACTTAAAAGAAGTTTGTAATACTGGTTACATCGATGTGGGGTTTTATTAACCTTAATTCTGTAAGGTTGGTTCAATTGACTTGCAAAGTAGCTATCCGTTGCTAACGTTAGCTAGCTAGCTTATTTATGTCAAAAAGCAGTAGCTAACGAACGTTACTGCCAAGATATGATTTCATTTTAAGACCGATGACAACACTTGACGAGTCTTATAACACCTCTCTTGTCTCTCGTGAAATCATATCTTGGCAGTAGTTAGCTAACGTTTCTGCTTTTTGAGATAAATTAGCATTAGCAATGGATAGCTCATTCGCAAGCTAATATAGCAACATAATTCAGGTTAATAAAATACGGTAATGTAACTAAAGTATTAATAGAGATGGTCCGATACCACTTTTTTGCTTCCCGATACCGATTCCGATACCTGAACTTGCGTATCGGCCGATACCGAGTACCGATCCGATACCAGCGTGTCATATATTTCATTATGTTTTAACATCTGTATACTACTATCTCTGTATGGATGTGATATGATTTCTTTCTTTGTTGTCGGTCTGGCTCAGGTTAAACTCTTTGTGAAACATGAACAAACGCAAACAAGGAATGCCCCAGAACTTTCTTTTATAGTTTTAATGAAAAAGAACATAAATAAACTACTTTAACGTAGATTTTCTTTAGGGCTTCTCGTTAGTTCGGATCGGTGCATAAACTCCAGTACTTCCCGATACCGATACCAGCGTTTTAGGCAGTATCGGAGCCGATACCGATACTGGTATCGGTATCGGAACATCTCTAATTAAAAACTACTTACATGTGGCTATAGTGTGACAGGCCTACTGCTGTTCAGTCTCGCATTGCGAGACCTAACTTAGCTAGTTACAGTGCTGCGAGGCCTGTTCAGATGACATGTCGGCTGCTGTGTGTGAGCTAGCTAGCTAGATTGCTTGTGAAGGATGAGTCAAACATAAGGAGATATGAGTCAAACAAAACAACGGCATTATAGTACACACAAATATTAAGACATTTCTGTGATATAGCTATGTCAATAATACAAAATACTGACCGAAATGTGTTTTAATCCAGTAACATTAGTCGAACAGCTCCACTGTGGACGGTATTTGCCGTACCAACAAGTGTTGACTGAAAAAGACGGTTCCTCCTAGATTTTTGTTTCCTGATATTGCAATCTAATTGGAGACGAACAGCCAATCAGAATTGACCTTTTGATTCTACGATTGGTTGGTTTTGTGGCACACTTGTAACGCTGTGAAAATCTGAGCGAGCATGTCTAGAGTTGAGCGCGCAGAGAGAAGAGGTTGAGAGCAAGGGAGACAGGACCGGAGCGCAGCAGCTTACATTTATTGTGCCCGAAATAGGTTTTTGTTTACTCAAACTAAATCATTTTTTGCAAGTGTAAATTTCTGTTCAAAATGTAATGTAATGTGCTTGCAAAATATAGTTCTCTGCGCTCAAAACATACAATTACTCGCTCAGGAATGTGACACATATATAACGCCATAGTATCGCTGACGGACGGTGTTTCCGCACGGAGCATTATTACTGTCGCACAGACGCGGCTCTTAGTCTGCTGCTGGCGACACTGTCTATGTGCTAGAGTGTAATTAGCGAGGGGCTAAGAGAAGAGACAGGCTGGAGAAAACGACAGAAAGTGTCCAAAGTTTGGAATCAGTTCAAACGTAATTAAAACTAAAACTCTGTACAGTGTGTCTACTGCAAAATCAAACTAGCTTACCACGATAATAGCACAATGTCTAACTTAATCATCCATTCCACGAAGAGGACCGACTAAAGTAAATCATAGAGTCGTATGGACGATGAAACTACACCAAACACAACAACTACCAAAATCAAAGACAAGAAAATACGTAGTGGTGACCACGATCTGATGAGCCGACGCGTTGACTATCCCTTCGGAAAAACAGCTGATTGTTGCGCATCTCTCTCTCTCTCGCTCTCTCTCTCTCTCTCTCTCTCTCTCTCTCTCTCTCTCTCTCTCTCTCAGCTGATCAACGATCTAATAGCCTAAGTGTAACAGAGCTGTGTGACATTATAATCAAATATATAAATGAAATTAGGTTGAGTATAACTAATATTTACAGATAGGCCTACTGTATATACAGATCAGTCTCAGGTTGAAACTTGTAGTTCTGAAAGTTAAGTTGCACGACTTAATGTAATGTTTGTGTATGTTTAATGTATGCCTTAGTTTGAGGTTGATATAATTTGAAAAAAAAATCTTTAAAAACAATGTAATATGGCACTTAAACGCACTTAATGTTTATTTTTTTGAGAGATGATATTGTAAGCAATGTAGGCAATACAAATGTTGCTTTTTCCGAAAATATTGCTAGTTTAAAAACGCAAAAAAATAAATTTTTAATCGATCGATAAAGTGCTAGATTAATCGATTACAAAAAGAATCGATAGCTGCAGCCCTAGACATTACATTACATGTCATTTAGCTGACACTTTTATCCAAAGCAACTTACAATTGCTATATATGTCAGAGGTCGCACGCCTCTGGAGCAACTAGGGGTTAAGTGTCTTGCTCAGGGACACGTTGGTTGATGTATTGCAGTGGGAATCGAACCCGGATCTCTCACACCAAAGGATCTCTCATATCCACTGCGCCATCACCACCACATGAGCAGGAAATCCCCGGTACAATATATGCTTTTTTAATATCTGCCTCCATCCAGAACATCCATATGAACACATATTTGTATTAAGTGTTGCCAGTGGAAACAGAACCCCTAACCCTAGAAGTGTGGGTTCAACAGCCTACACACTGACCTCCACACAAAAACGATGAAACCTGTGCCTATTGGAGCAGTGCTCAGCCTGAGCTGCACCAGGCCACATCACAACGGACAAAAAGAGACATCGCATGTCTTAAAGGGCAACGGTAAGGAAAACATACCCACTTCCACAGTACACGTACATGTGCAGAGCACTGCCATACCAGAGAGCCAACGTGGATAAGAACTCAGCAGAACAAGTGGTGCAAACGTACCTCTTGTTGATGGGCTTCTCATCCTTCTCGTAGGGTTTGACAAACCACTTGCCGATGCGAACGAAGCTGCGATTCATGAGGCAGCGCTCCAGCAAGTTGTGGATGGCTTTGAACAGCAGCGTGCGACACTCGTAGGAAAGCCCGTTCTCCCACAACCCATCATCCTCAGCTGCAAAGACAAAAAGAGAGATAGACAAATGTGAGAGGAGTGGAAAGCTTTAGGTGCCATATTTACCAACCTGCACGAACTCTCTAGGGCAAACAATGTCAATCTTGACAGCACAAAAACTCAACTGACAATTACAGTGAGAATGGTGCATCAGATGGCACAGTCACTGATAGGGATATTCATCAGTGTTTACAAGATTAAGTATGAAAGCACCAACAGTCATACCAAACGCATTGTCACATTACACTGTATCACCAAAATCAAGCTTTGTTTTATTTTATCACCCAGCTTAACCTTGTTTAAAGGTACTGGCAAGTTTTTTTTAAACAGCAATTTGTTATTCATTTTTGAAGAAGGCACAAACATAACTCTCTACATAGGTGTTTCAAGGGTATTTTCAATCACCGTTTGTGTGGATGACATCAACTCTGAGCACAGTCTTAACAATGACAAGCTCACCGACTGAACAAACTCGATAAATTCAGTCCTGTGGATCACATTATGAAACACCCTGCAACTCCAGTCTTTCTAATAAACACATGTAGCTGTGAGCGATTAGGTTTCCGATCAAGCACACAGGTAACGCAGAATAGGATCTCGCGCGATCACTTTTAAGAACAACAACTGAAGGAGAATTGTGACATGTTCACACTCTGGCCGTCCGATAAGCATGACAAGCCATTTTCAATGACCTGCCAGTTAACGCTGGACACCTGGATACAGAAATTGCACATTTCCTGAAATGCAAAAGAGTAAGTCATTTCTAAAGTGACATCTGGGAATTGTAAAAAGATTGTAAATAGGCAATGAAACTGCAAACAGGAGTTTTCTCACTGAGACAGAGGAGACAGAAACCTGCTGCTGCCTGCTTTTAGGCTGTGGGGGTTTCAGGTGCTTTCTGCTCCTCCGCACATTTAGTTTTGATATCAGGGTTTAGGAGTGTTGCGGTACACAAGGTTCACTAGTACCCCGGTTTTGTTTTTGGTACAGTGGGGAAAACCAATCATTTTGCTGTAAAAATTAACATACCCGGACATTTACAAATGGTCGAAAAGTAATGGACATTAACCAAAACGCAATAGCTGTGTGCGACAAATTTATGTAAACATGTAGGAACATTATTATAATTTATATATTTATATGCTGTTTATTGATCCCCAGTGGTGAAATTACAATTTACACTTTATTTATATTAGCCACAATTTATATTGTGGCTCACACAAGTATATAACGCATAAATATCATGTTTTCTACGCAACTGATTATGTTAACATATCCGCTGTGTGTATCAGTGTCTCACGGTCATCGTTGCTGTTTTAGCGGGTCGCTGCTTAAATAGCATGGAGGAAAAAGACATGTATCCCAGGGTATTTTCACACCGTTACGTTTGCTCTGGTCTGAAACATTGAGGAGTTTTGTAAACTTAAGGAGTGTTTTCCCCTTGATTCTGTCACAGAGAAAAATCCAAGTGAACCCCAAAATGCATCAGTACATACCACGTGACCAGAAAGAGAAGCCAAACTAGCCTGGTTTAGCTAACAGACCCGAAGTAACACACTGCCAACACTCGGGTAGTTATTTTTTCTGTTCTAGACTGTAATTAGACTGTGTAAGGCTCATAGGACAATAACTATTTGGTTCACATGGCGCATCAAATCCAAACAAGTCACAGGATGAATAAATGTACCGTTACACCCATATCGGAGTTGCTTTCTGAATAACAGTCTGCGCTGGCCTGAATGCTGCTCTAATCTCATTAACAGCCATTGCTCACATCATACAGCACTTAAGCTCCTTTCAGTCAAGACTCCAGCAAACCTCTCCCCAAGTGTGCCATCTCTGCCTGAACACAGACGAAATAAATACCGGCGTGTGACCCACCCTTCGTGTCAGCTTGGCATGCACTAGCGAGGCCAAAAACAGCCCAGAAGCAAGTTCATAAAAGTATTGAATGTTTAAGGGAATACATGGCTTGCTGTTTTAATGTAAAGATAGATAGATATATTTTAAATTGAGATGATTCCAAGGCTTACAAAACACAAAATTACATTGATTTCTTTCCTTAAAGAAGAGAGACACCATGGGTCCTGTGCCAGCCTGGCAGGGTCTGAAAAGCTTTTCCTAACTTAGAGCAAACAGCCAGCTATGCTGCATGGATGCAATTGTAAACGTCTGCTGGAAAAATGTAAAAAGAGTGTAAATTGTAATATTAAAACGAAAAATAGGCATCCACAATCCCCCTCAAATCCATTGCCAAATGCCACAGCTCTACTAGACACAGAGTTCAGCTAGCCTTTAAAACATTACATCGAACCAAGGGAAAACAACCTTAGGCTAGCCGCCAAGTAGAGGGCTACGTGCCCGCTGATTTCGAGAGCGACAAACTAATTCATCAGGTGCACACACACACACACACACACACACACACACACACACACACACACACACACACACACACACACACACACACACACACACACACACACACACACACACACACACACACACCCTGAGGGATAAGATCAGGAACACAGAAAAGCAAGGCAAAGGCAGGAAAAAGGAAGGAAAACGGCAATTTCCCATTAAAAATGAACAGCAACTGCAAGAAGAAAAAAAATCAACAACAGTATAAAGCCATTTAACTTTCTAGTAAATGTAGATGTGATTGAGTATGCATGGGATCAAGGCCGCTTTTCCCTGAGTCTGCTTTGAGTGATTTGGCAGCTGGTCTGGCATTCTGAGAGACTGGCAGGCAAGAGGGCAAAAAGTCAACAAGAAAAGAAAGCCGAACCACTGAGGCACTGACAGCAGATTAAGAGAAAAGACAGGGAAAAAAAAGAAAACAAAATAGGATTTAGGCTAAACTGCTGGCTGAAGAGACAGATCGGTGTGACTGATAACTATTGAAAGACAGAGGAAAATGAGGAGAGCAGCAGGTCCTAAATCTATGGCAAGAGTGACATCAACCCCAGCTTGCATTTTGCAGTTATACCTTCAGTCCTACTCCAGTACTCTGTGGATCACGGCTCTTCTGTGAAACTGGCAGAAATCTCCCTACACCTACTTTTACATCAACTGCCATGGCGATCCCATCTGCTTTCTTCTGCCAAGACCACATCTGCCTGTGCCTCCTCCTCCTCCTCTCTGTCACTTGTTCCTCCTCAGTCTCTCCCTCGAGCGCCGAGCAGCTCTAAAACAGGCGTCTGGTTTACATCAAGTGTTCCTAACGACTTCACGTTCATCATGCAACGCCTGCAGCAACACTCCCCTCTTCAGATAGACACAGAGACAAAAAATGTTGCAGTTGAAGTCTATTCAAGTTCGATGTACACAATGTGACACTCACTAGAAATGGCAATGCAACTTCTTAAAAAAAAAGGTATTTTCCACACAAAACCAAACATCCAGGGCAGGGGTGACTCTTTGCTCCGGGACAGACAGGACTTGGCTTTGCCATTTTTAATGGAGGAATCCCTATGACAGATCTCCTCCTCCCCCATTGTTTGTTTTCTTTCTTGCACTCGTCTTCTCAGGTCCTTGAGTGAAACCCATTAGACAAGCAAGAAGAAAAGCCTCAACTCTCAACATTACTCCAAATCACATTTAAAAAAAAAAAACTTCTGAAACAGCAGCATCTTATGACACTCCCCTGAATGGAAAACCATTTTCACTTCGAAAGATAAAAGATAGTCCACAGATATAGTCAGTCGGGAAACAAAAGTGGGTTATAACTTGTCCTGTGACACTTTATTTGTGTACAGAGATTGCAAGCTGCAAAAGGGTAGCACAGAACTATTCAACAAACAGAACAAATCCTCAGTTTAACCATCTTTTTGCACAACCTTATTTGGAAGTAAAAGCTGAAAATTATTTTCATTATTAATTAATCAATTTTCTTTAATCGTCGATTAATCATTGAAATGTCACTGACACATTTCTTAGAGCCCTAGGTGACGTTTTACTATCGTATAGCAAACATATCATATATGAAGAAAAAAAACCATTAAATCCTCACATCCTCCTTAGAGTACATTAACATTACCCAAACTGTCTGTAGCAAATGTGGTTTTTGCAGGGCTACGTTCCATTTAAATGTTCACCTCATGTACTTAACTTTGTGCGCATATTCAGTTTTAATGTAGCAGATGGTTATAATGATCACTTAAGGCATCCATGGTTGAAATTTTTTTTTATATATATAAAAAGTGTTTATTTTTTTAAAGTCTGTGACCCAAAATGCAAGCTTGGTGACAGATCTGAGTGCACATGTAATGGGAGGGTGGGACATTGTGTGCGGTGGTCAGTGCACAGGGCGAAAGATGAGTGGCCTCATTTAGATAAAGATTTATGAGATCAGCTGATGGCTAGGACACTTTCATGTCTCTGCCTCCTGTGTAGCAGGCCCATATGAGCTGACCTTTATAAGAGCTCTTAAGCGGTTGCACAGCGGCTCTATTAAGAATACTTGCATCTACCTCTAGCAAGAAAACAAAACTAATAACATCGAGATACAGTGCAGCATCAGTACTCTGCTTATCCCAAAATGAAACACACGTTAACCTCTTCCACTCCACAATCTTTTTTTGTCCACACTATTTCTCTCTCTCTCTCTTTTTTTTTTTTTTTTTCCTCTTCAAAACTTCAGAAATTGATTTAGAAAATGGTCAAAAGTCCCTCCAAAATACCCCATTAAGACACCAAGACCTTAAAGGAACATCATAGAAAACTCCATGCTTTGATTTGGTATTAAAACCTTAAGACATTTGGAGCATTTTTCAGCAATTGGATGGTGAGCTAGTCTAGCTACCACCAGACCAAGCTCAATCTTTTAAGATTGAACATTAGTCTGGGGAGTCTGCTCTGTATTTTCTACTGCACAAGAGGCGTGATCAACGGGCATACTTCAAATGACTCTGTACGCAATTGGATAGTCCTTCAACCAATCAGACCATCGATCTGGGCGACGTAGCAGCGACAGCGGCATCAACGGGTTGCTGCCATGGAGTGCTGCGCTTCGGTGGCCGCCTTGTTGAATGTAAACAAAAAAAGCTGCTTGGTCGCTTCTCTATTGTCATCGTGTTAAACCCGCCAATAGCGAGCCAGGTGGATAAGCCAGTTTGTGATTGGTTCCCGCAAATTTGTAACTGAAGCAGGATAGATAAAACGTACAGGTTTCCAGCCTGAGCTGCAGGGCGAAATCAAATCGCCAGCAGCTCAGGCTGGGTTTACCCAGTCTAATGGTGAGCACTTCCGTTCTGGAAATTGTTGTCAATATACCTAGGAAAGCCATACATTCTCTGAATGCCCTCGTTCTCCACTTTGTGGTTGTGAAGTTTCATGAGGCTGTGATTATCCATGAGCTCACAATAGGTCAGTTTATACAGTGAGGTCAAGTTTAAAAAAAAAAATGGTCTCCCTACAATGAAATGGCTACTATGGGGACTAAAGCCCAGTTCAGACCAAAGATTCACAACAAGACAAAACCGTTTTAGAACACTGCAGTGGTCTGAACCGGCCCGTCTCAGCTTGACTCAGGCCAGCTGATGGTGGTGCCTGCGACTCAGCTGGTCCAGTCGCCAGTTTTGAACGTAAGGGGCGTCACCTGTTTCAACAGCCAATTGGGCAGTCAGCTGGTCAAGTCTGTTACAAACTGTCAACTGGTTGAAATGCCAGGTATATGGTCGAGCGAGCTAGAGATTGACTGAAGAGAAGAAGCGGCGTTAGAATACAGCAGTGAATCAGAGAAATGAAACATTTCTGCCTTTTTATCACTACTAGAAATGCAACTGTAGCAACTATCTACCTATCACTATCCTCATTCATATTTTAAGACGCTACAAAAAAAAGTAAGTTAGAACGGAAGTAAAGTGGGCATGTCTTTCAAGGAGAGACTTGCGGTACCTATAGAACCCATTTTCATTCAGATTTATTGAGTTGAGAGGTTAAGGGACCCCTTTGAAAATGGCCATGGCAATTTTTCCCCTCGCCAAAAGTTTGCATAATTTTTAATTTGTTATTTAGCTGCCTTCCCAACATGCTAGCATGACATGGTTGGTACCAATGGATTCCTTAGGTCGTGTAGTTTTCATATACCAATATCTTCACTCTACGGTTTTTAAATCACAAAATAGCACATGGGTGTTTCTGGGGTCTATGTAAACTGACAAGTAAAAATTGGTAGAAAGTTAGTAAAAGCTAAGGGGAAAGTATTTGAGCCCCCCTCCCAGTTGCTCGTCTGTGTATAAGCAATTAGAGCTGCAGTCGGTCATTAAACAGCAAGATTAATGCCTTGTGATCGACTGTGCCCAGGGGGATTCTACCAAGCCTGGCCAGAAGGTTTTCTCCTCTCCTACACTTCCTCCTTTTCATCCTTATCTGCAAGGAAAGAGCGAGCACCAGTGGTGCTCTGTAAAAGCTCCATTACTTATTAATGAATATTTCTTGAACAGAGAGGGAAAAGAGAGATAGATAGAGAGAGAGACTGCACCCATGGGCCAGAGCTGCATGCATGGCCGAGTCCCTGCGCTGTGCCAGTCAATGGGGAGAGAGAGAGAGAGAGAGAGAGAGAGAGAGAGAGAGAGAGAGAGAGAGAGAGAGAGAGAGAGGAGGAGGAGGAAAAGAGGAAAGCGGAGGGTGGTTCACAGGCAGGATATTAGCCCTGGAAAATTGATCCCCAAGCACAAAAGCCATCGGCCTCCTCTACTTTTTTCTCCTAAGAGTCTTGGTTTATCTATTCATCATTCTCTGGGTTGTGCACTGAAGTTTAGAACCATCCTTGAAGGAGAAACAATAAAAAGGCACCACAAATCCTGAGCCAAGGTTAACCACATGTATCACTGACTAATTATCTTTGATATACAGTACATCCATGGCCATTCTGTGACCACAGCCACACCAACAAACCTTCACCAAAACTCAGTATTTCCAGTGTTGTTTGGTAGTGATCAAAAAGTATAGAAAATAAGAATATGCCATTTGCTGGGACGAATTCAAGGGAAAATACAGCTTTTACGGCATTAACGGGAAGTTTAAATCTCATTCCAAAAAGCAAGAAATGCAATTCTTTGCGTTATAGTTTGCGAGCGCACGGTAAACATCATTTGTTCTTTCAAAATCGGAATGTGTTGTTGATGTGCTACCTGGCTAACCAGCATTGTAAATCTGTCCTGTCAGTCTTCCGGTTTCTCTTTTTGAGACCAGCCACCTGCTGGTATGGAGAGTTACAGGATTTAATGTCGTATACACTGTATACACTGTCCACTTTTAAAGCTTTTGGACACCAATTCAGTTTGACTTTCCCAAGCTGTCAATAACATTTGGAAATTCTAAGGAGTAGGTGGCATTTGTCTTTTCTGAATCCTTGCCTTGGGCATCCACTAGGCTACAGTGTATACAATGAGCCTTACATCAACATGGGACTGAATCTGTATTTTGTTAGCCCACCCAACAAATCACCTATTTCAATTCAATTAATTTTATCAGATATGTCAAGTCATTAAGATTAACGCTTAAAATCCACAGGCAAGTTTCTCAATGCAGACGAGTGGGGAAAGCAGATACTACTATGGGAAACGAGCACCAGGGAACAAAAGAAATAATAATAAACATGATTCATTTATTTAAAAAACAATGAGTTTTAAAATCACAGCTGTTTAACAAAGATAAAAAAAAAAACTGAATTTAAAGTGTACCAAGAGCAACACGTCAGCATGCCACACAACACAACCAATAAATCAGCCTGTTGAGTATTTTTAAAAGGGTACTTCTCAACAACCTTAAACCAATCGCACATCAGTAAGACCAGTTTGCATTTATAGATGCATTTTGATGTTCGCTGTCACACACACTTGGGGGTTTCTGTATTGGATATGAGAAGGCAGGAATAGTCTTATGATTATATGGCGAGCAGGAAACCGATCTCTTTCTTTTCACTACAGGCTCGCTGATGATCAATGAAAGCTTGTGCCACAAAAGGAATTAAACTCCATACTCCATGAACTGCATGTTGGATGTTCAAATATTTTTTGACCTCCCCCCTCCCTTTTCGTTACTTCGGTCAATTTGTATGTGAACAACTGAGTGTAACACTATGAATGTCCTCCAGGAGAGACTGTCTGAAAATATGCACCATTATCCCTAGAATTAAATCATGATCACATCTCTGCCCTCCGAAATAAAGCGCAGACATAATTTCAACACATAATTTCAATTCTGTGGAAATTTGTTGTCAACAAACATCTGTATTCTGCAGGCCGTGCTTCAAAATGAGTATCTATCACAGATATGAGGGCAGTTCAATAATTATCAAGTTCTGAGCTCTTCACAGAAGAGGGGGGAAAATTTGTCTGACTTGTAAAACAGTGAGACCTTCAGCCAACCCTACTCCACAGACTACTGAAATATGCCCTTTGGAATTGGATATTCTGCCCTAAGGTGCAGAGCAGGGTTGTTTTCATTTCAAAATTGATTCAAATAGGCACAGAGGAGAGGGCTAAAACAAGAACAACAACAAAAATCCTGTGAACTTAGCAAAGCGAGAGAAAAAAAATATATATATCAAAGAAATGACTGCATACGAGCACAAACAAAAACAATTTTAAGAAGATCATTGTGGACAATAGGCTCACAGAGTGCTGCTAAATTAAGCTTTTCTTCCCTCTATCCCTGGATGGATCCCAAACTGTGTTCATCAACTAGTGGAAGAGATGGGCAATATAACAGCAGTCCTCTTCTTCCCTCCCCCACTCTCCTACTCTAGAGATCTGACCCAACACCCAGTATTGAATGGGTGTGTGTGAGCTCCAGGGACCACGGTGGAGACAGCAGATGATCACCTCTCCCTTCGAACCTTCACTAAGAGAGGAATAATCATGGATAGATGTTTTACAAACTTAAGCATGCAACACCCAAATTAAATGGATTTATCAAAACACACGTTTGCTTAATTCTCCTACATCTGTGTTCTTTGAGTTTCCCCTTCAACTTAATCAGAAAGGTAAAGAATGGCTGCAAGGTGAAGCCTACCACTCTAGGGTCACGTGCAGCTAAGACAACAGGGAACTAGGAAACACCCAAGAGGGAGACGTGGTGCCAGACTGCCAGCTGGGGAAGCCCAAGTGGGGCTCATACATGGGAAGGACGCTACGGAGGGTGGGAAAAGGGACCGGGACAGACTAGAAAGAAATGTACCACAGAGCATTTACCCTCACAGACAGACATCCATTCTTAATTTCTAGGCAAAAAAAGATCAGTGGGTCTCTGAGGGGAGGAAAATGCAGCCATTTATCGTTCACTTTTGATCAGGAGATTCCATCAGCTTTTTAGGTGAGAGGATGATGAAGAGAGCATGGCGTTTGCATAAGAAAACATTCCTTACCAGTAGGAGGGGGAAGGCAAGTTAAATTCAGCACTGGCAATCACTTGTTGGGAATAATTTGTTGGCATGGCCAGGGGTAGATTGGAATTAGTTTTCTTGTTGTGTTAAAACGAGCAAGGCGGGTTGGCCAACAGTTTAGAGAAAGGGCTTGGTGGTTACCCTTACTTCAATGGTGATTAAGTGTCCAACATTAAAAGATCCCTCAAGTTTCAAGCCCTTCACTACTCTCATCTCTCTAGCTCACTCCTTCTCCTCCTCATCTCCCTGGAGAGAAGGGATTACTGGCACACTGGTATACAAAAATGGCACTTGCTCAAAATTAAAAGACTTTCATAGGCCGCTAATCTAATGAGGGTGGAAGGGGGTGTGGGGAATGAGTAAGCGTCATTTCAGATTGCCGAAATGAAAGGAAAAGAGCAGATTTTCATGTTTACCGCCAACATTGCATTAAGACTAAAGAGAGACTGAAAACCCAAAAAGAAAAGAAAGCTTTTTATTCCCCAGACAGGCTCGGACCAAAGGCAAAAAGAATCCATCAAACTAGTGGAAGAAAACAGTGTGGGGGTTCAAAGGCAACAACAGTTGTGACATTCCAGTTGAGTGCGTGGGTTGGTCTGGTGGCACAATGGTCGGCCCCAAAGGCTGCGTATACCAAATATTTCCATCATTGACCGAATATTTTTAACAATGATGGAAAATTTCACTTTATGAGTTTTTTTTAACATTACTATGCGTTCCCCCAGCCTGCCTATGGTCCCCCAGTGGCTAGAAATGGTGATAGGTGTAAACCGAGCCCTGGGTATCCTGCTCTGCCTTTGAGAAAATGAAAGCTCAGATGGGCTGATCTGGAATCTTCTCCTTATGAGGTCATAAGGAACAAGGTTACCTCCCCTTTCTCTGCTTTGCCCGCCCAGACAATTTGGCCCACCCATGAGAGAGAGACATCATGGCTTTCAAACAAGCAAAGTGGCAGTTGGTCAAGGCCACACCTCCACCCTCCACCTTGTCCCCCCCATCTCTCTCCTCATCAATAGCTACAAACTCAGAAATGGCACATCCTAAGGAAAGCTCATTGTGGGACTGGCTCTAGTGGCTGTAATTCTGCACCAAGGCTGAATTTCGGGAAAGAGACTTCAGATACAGTATTAGGGGACCACTAAGGTCTATATAAAAGAGACTTCAGATACAGTATTAGGGGACCACTAAGGTCTATATAAAAGGAGATTTCAGATACAGTATTAGAGGACCACTAAGGTCTATATAAAAGAGATTTCAGATACAGTATTAGGGGACCACTAAGGCCTATATAAAAGAGACTTCAGATACAGTATTAGGGGACCACTAAGGTCTATATAAAAGAGACTTCAGATACAGTATTAGGGGACCACTAAGGTCTATATAAAAGAGACTTCAGATACAGTATTAGGGGACCACTAAGGTCTATATAAAAGAGACTTCAGATACAGTATTAGGGGACCACTAAGGTTTATATAAACGCATCCAAAGAGCACAATGTCATGGGACCTTTAAGCCTGTTTGTAACTAGTACTGACAACGCTATCTTACCATTCACCTGTCTCTCCTCTGCTACGCTCTGTGCATGGAGACGCTACAGGCAGGCTACACTGAACACGAATGCTATGCGTACCGTTTGCAGAGCGGCTTCTGCAAGTCAAAAATCTGCATGTGGTGTTGACATGAAAAGTGGCTGCATGGTCAGTGTCTTTCCAAGCTTATTTTGTATATTTTAATTATTAGGGCTGTGACAGTATGGAGTTTTTCTTACCACGGTGAAGAAGCAATGTATCACCGCGATATGGCGGTCAACCGCAATCCCGTTACGAGTGTAGCTTAAAGCTACATTGTGTCATAAAATTGTGTGTACAATTGTTAAAACATAATAAAATATGTGACACACTGGTATCGGATCAGTACTCTGTATCGATACGCAAGTTCAGGTATCGGAATAGAAAAAAATGGTATGGGACCATCTCTAGGCGAAATGCGGAGGTATGTCCCTCTTTGGCTAATGTAAGGGCATAAGCGCAAGCTTATCTGTCATCTCTGCATATTGACCCCCCAAACACACAACCCCACCCCCCACACCCCCACCCCCCCCCCCCTCTTTTCTCACCCACACTTCGGCGTTTTTTTTTTTTTTTTTTTTTTTTTTTTTTCTTAAATTTTTACATTTTATTTTTTTTTATTATTAAAAACATAACAACCTTTTTTTTTTTTTTTTTAATTCCCTCCCCCCCACCACCACCCACAAAATTATTCTTTTTTCTCCCACAAACCCAACCACAACAATTTTTTTTCCCCCCCACCAATTTTTTTCCCCAACCCCTTTACCCCAACAACTTTTTTTCCTTTACTTTAAACAACAAGGAATCAATGTTTTAAACTGTATGATGAAGTTAAAACGGATAGAATAATATACAAATAGTGAATACAAGTTACAAAGAGTAAGAAATGAATAATTATTCAATTTAATAGGTTGTAGGGACGGGTTTGGGAGGAGAGAGGGAGGAGTTTTATTTTTAATTTCTTTAAAGTGTAAAATAGTCTAAATAAATAACAATGTTCTAAGAAAATGGGATTAATAGGTTTGGAATCATTTTTACAAATGAAATAATTTTTTTTGTAATTACAGAGAGAAAGTACTGAAAAAAAAGGTACCTTTGGGTACTGGAACCAAATTTCAGGCACCGGTATCAGTATTGATATTGGTTCAGATGCGAAAGGTATCCAATCCTAGTTGTCAATACTGCCGGTAAAGTGAAGAGTGTTAACCCCGAAAAGCTTGCTGCTAGGCTAATGTATGCAGTGTAAATAGTAAACATTGAACTAGGAAAACACCGCGGTAGTGTCACGTCACCGCCGGTATTGCAGTTATCGTCACAGCCCTATTCATTATTTAAAATGAATGAATGAAAATGAAAATTATGTCTAAATTACGGTTATAATAGATTATGACTACATTTTTTAAAAACCTGTCCGTCAAAGTGACGAACAATGAGAAAGTCTAACGCAACCACTTGTATCTGACGATTCCCACCTCCTCAGGCAACAGGCAGCCAGGAGAGTCCACAAATGCAATAGATTGTCAAACATCACCCTACTTATTGGGCTACACACATGCATACACTCTGCCAGAGCAGTGATCTTCAATCCTGGTGCTCAGTGTACATTTTTTTTTTTTTTTATTCTATCAGCATTCATGTGACCTCCCCTTAATCCCTATTGATGGTCAGAGTGAATACCAGCAGGAATCTGGGGCCATAGGAGGACTGACTGTAGACCACTGCACTACGGGCCCAATTGGAAGGCAAAGGGGTTCATAGCGGTTCAGAACAGCCACACTAGGGAGGTAGGGTGAACAGCTGATCGTCATAGAAATATTCTTTAAGTATGGGGATAACGGCACATATTTTCAGATAGTCTCTCCAGGAAGGCATTCATAGCATTTCAGTTGTTCACTTGAAAAGTGACAGAAATAGATGTGTAAAGAATCAAAAAGAGAGCTAGACTGTGTCAACTACACACCTGTAAAGTTTCGTGACTGCAACGGTCCAACCCTAAAAGTCTATCGTGACAGTTAAACTAGGGCTGTGCAATTAATCAAACTTTAATCACGACTTCGGCTCCTAAGGATCACAAAAACAATGTAATAAAAAAAACAATTATTTTGCACATTGCGTTTCTTAAGTTAAAACGGGAAAAGTATTAAGGGAAATTTCACAGTTCAATGTGTTTTTACTATTGATTTGTTCAACAGTTAAGTTCAATAAATGCAACATCTTTCCAAAAGTCAAAGAGTAATCTTGTTAAATAATCAAGATTTCAATATTGATCAAAACAATCGTGATTTTTTTCCATAAGAAAGCAGCCCTCATATGGTACCTGGTAGTTCCTGCTACAGTAGGTGTCTCCAGTACCACATTTTGCCATGATGACACACGCACACAAACAAGGTGAAAACAATACCAGTGTCACTGTTGCAGCTGGTAATAAGCTATTTGACCATCTGACAAGCAGGTCAGGTATACTAGAAGAGAACAGCAGCATCCCCTCCTCAGTGGTACAAACATGTGCACATATACAGGTAAAGCCATCTAGACAGAGGTCCTGACATTCCTCCATTCCCTCAGCTGTGTTATCAGGTCTCAGGACACACCATCTTGAACAGACTGATCAGCAGCTGCAGATCAGAGGTTGGGAGAGAAAAAGAGTCCCTCTGGCTGACTTAAGATCCATCTACAGAGGCTGCTCTGCTTCATTTCACTGGCAGAGCCCCACAGCAGCTACAGGAGGGAAAGGCTCAAGAAGCAGGAGGAAGAGATCTTCCGCTAGAGAGAAGGGAGCAGCATCTTTCACAACAGGAAACACAGATTACACCACCCTTCTGGGAACCATTCACACTGAGATACTCATGATTAAGGGTGCAAAACACTCGAGAAACATTGTGAGTGGGGAATATGCAAAATATCATACGGATGCACGTCTCAGTCATTGTCCACGTCAACATCATTCTCAAGAGGAATAGATGTGCTCTAGACGTGTTGTTCTGATACAAATTCAAAGAACACCAGATCTGAAACAAGACCTGCCAAGAATCCTGCCAAAATATGATTCATCTTTTTGTTTTTAAATACCTGGGAGGAAAATGCTGCGCAGATTTTCTGGTCAATATTCAACTATTTAATTTCTATCTCCTGAAACACATACATATCACGTTTAATCTCCCCAAAACTGGCTTCAGAACATAGCAGTGACTCAAACAATTTCCAAATATAGATTCTCCATACCACCCCATCCTACTTCAAATGTAGCACACTATTAGAGGGCCTTAGCCAGATGCTTCAGGTAATTACCAGGACCTGTAAGGCCTGAATGAGCTGCCCATCGTTGCCTTCAGGTCCCATTTTGAGTCCAATTCAGGCACAATGTCCCATAATGAAGGAGGGTCACAGACGGGCTGTGCTTGGCTCAGACTCCAAAGTTCAATCTACATGGCAGAGAGCATAAATAAAGATGGCCTTTTCCATCTTCCACCACTAATGTTACGGTTACTGAAGAGGGAAAAGATGAAAGTGGGGGGGTGGATGCATTTGCCTTGTTCCTGCATGGCTGCTCCTGTTTGCAGTGTTTGTCACCAAAGTTATAAATCGGACTGAGCTCAGTTTCTCATACCTTCTTCACTTCTTCATCCTTTGTGAAATGGCAAATTTAGATTACTTGTTCTATTGTGCCAGCAGCGGTCACTTAGATATCATAACCCTCTCTCAAACAAACATGAAATAATGAGACAGCGTGATGCCCAGTGTCTCCAGGGAGAGGGAGTTGCCCTACAGCTGTTGGCACTACCAGCCTGGCTGGCTAGTTTATCAGTCAGAGGAGGGTAGCGGGGGCATTAGGGAGGTATCAGATTACACAGATTTTAATATTTCCCTAAGGCTCTCACTTGAGGTGCTGACACACCAAGATTGTCGGCTGCAGGTCCAAGCTGGGCGGACAGTGAGCATCTGTCGCCCTAGTTTTTGCGGTGTGTCGCAACCAAGGTTATAATCGTTAACGAAAACGAACGAAATAACGAAAACTAGGTGGGAAAAAACACTGTCGTTAACTGAAATAAAAATAAAAACGATAACTAAACTAAAACTGTAATGTCTGTTTGCAAAACTAACTAAAATGAAATAAAATTATCGAGTAAATGTCCTTAGTTTTCGTCTTTGTCGATGTCTTTCACAGAGCAAATAACGTTATATCTTTCAGAGTTGACATTTCCCACCTGTTTTATTCAGTCTATGCCGTAGACATGTATAGTTTCCGACTGGGAACCCAGAAATTCCGACATTCCACGTGCCCAAATTGAACACAACATGTCCGTACCCTCGCCCTGGCATCGTAGCAGTACCGAAAGTCGGGAGAAAGCGGCAGAGTCCTATTTGATTATGACTGTGTCAAATAAGTAAAAGCAATTGCCTCGCAGTGGAAGGTGGTAAAATAAGTGGACAATTAAGGGAAAAATCCCACAAATTTGAAAGTACATTTGAGAAGCGCGCACAAGGAGGCTAACCTAGCTTAGCTTAACAAGCAGTGACAGGGCAAGGAGAAGGCAAAGCCCCCTTCCCCCGAAACAGAAGCTAATATAACCCCTGTACAGGGCATGGATGTGTGGGGCCAGGGCCAGGCAGCATGACGGAGACAACCGCAGGACAGAGAACACTACAGGAGGGCTTTCACCGGCGACCCGATAGCTGCTGGTTAGTAAATACGCATGAACACTAAAAGCGTGAGGAAGCGTGGGTTAATATGTGTATTGATACTGGGATGTCTAGCTACACAACTGTGGGAGTCGATTGACTTCAAAAAGTTCGCCACTTTACTCGAACCAAAGTTCAAAACACCTGTTTATGTATGTCTTCTTTAGTCTGTTGGCTATTTAGGTTTTTTCCTGGCACAGTTACTAACACATTTTGCACTTATTGCTGCGTCTTGTGTAGACTGTTTACATACAGTATCACACAAAAGGGTTTTTTACATTTTAGTAAATATTTCATTATATCTTTTAATGGGACAACACTGAAGAAATTACACTTTGCTACAATAAAGTATTAAGTGTAGTTTATATAAATGTGCTTGTACATCTAGTACCTTCCTTCAATGTAATACACCCTATGTATAGATTCTCCATAGAGGCAAGAGGCAGAGATGTTTATTTTTAAAGGCCAGTTATTTCATGGATCCAGGATACTATGCATCCTGATAAAGTTCCCTTGGCCTTTGGAATTAACATACCCCCACATCATCACATACCCTTCACCATACCCCCACATCATCACATACCCTTCACCATACCCCCACATCATCACATACCCTTCACCATACCCCCACATCATCACATACCCTTCACCATACCCCCCACATCATCACATACCCCCCACATCATCACATACCATTCACCATACCTAGAGATTGGCATGAGGTACTTTCCATAAAATCATCTCTCAATGCAAATCAAACCAGCTATTAGGCTAACTGAAATAAAACCATGCCAATCTCTAGGTATGGTGAAGGGTATGTGATGATGTGGGGCTATTTTAATTTAACATTTAACATAGGGGTGTACTCACTTTTGTTGCCAGCGGTTTAGACATTAATGGCTGTATGTTGAGTTATTTTGAGAGGACAGCACATTTACACTGTTATACAAGCTGTACACAGTGTAATTTCTTCAGTGTTGTCCCATTAAAAGATATAATGAAATATTTACAAACATGTGAGGGGTGTACTCACTTTTGTGAGATACTGTATTTGTGCTCATCATCATATGTACATTTTATGTACTGGTGTTATTGTTGAATACATTGTGAATACATATTTCTAAAATTGTATGATGTTTTTGTTGAGTTATTATTACACAATACTTTTTTCTGACCTTTTTGAATCTTGCCCCCAATAAATAACCCATATTACAAAAAAAGACTAAAACTAAGACTAAAACTAATAAAAACTAAACTAAAACTAAGCATTTTCAAAAAATAAAAACTAAACTAAAACCGCTTTAAAAACTAATTAAAACTCAACTGAATTTGAAAACAAAAAGTCATTATAAAAAATAAAAATTACAAATAATGCAAACCTTTAGCCACATGAACATACCCTGATTGGCTATTCAGCTTAAGCGAATTAGTGAACGAGAAGAAAAACGAAAGTGAAGAAAGCAAGCTAGCAATTAAAGTTGAGAGGACGCACACAGAAGCATAAACATGCCACTAAATTAGTAAGTATTCACACACTCTTTTCACATCACAGGAAAGCACAATGCTCTCGCCAAATGACTGTCACGTTTGTTCAGCTCATTTTCTGTAACCAGTGTAGCATGAAGGCATGGTGTGTGGAATTAGCAAGCTAGCTAACCAGTCAGCCGGATGCAGCGGGCCGCTCGGCCCCTCCACTTCCCACCGCAGAGAGACTTCTTTGTCATGAGGCCGCTCAGCCCGTCCACTTCCCCACCGCAGGGAGACTTCTTTGCCACGAGAAATGGAGGACAGCCCGAGAGATGGACAATCCAGTCCGCGGTCGTCCAGGCGGGGGGTGACGCTCTGCACTGCTGCTGCCTGATCCGGGCAAACGCTGTTTTGTTGTATGTATCATATTAACGGTTTATATATCCGGTTTCCGTTTTTGGATGACGAACAGATAACCGCTGCCTGCTGGAGTTGCAGAACGTACGTGGTAGTTGGCCGTCGACTGTAATCTTGTGTGTTCAAGTGCAACTTTTTGGCCAAGAAACAGGCGACGTGAGGAGACACGAGGCGGCGCCACAGTCGGCCTTCGTCTCTACAACTATTTTGCCATCCGCCTGGTGTGTCAGGGCCTTTACAGGGTACCTCCCCTGTGGCTACCTGACAATCAAGCAGTGAAATCTCTATCCTTTTTCATTGTACAACCAATAAGATATCTTGACAGGGTGATCGATGTTCAAGTGCTTCTTTTACAAAAGCTGCCAGCCCTCTACACTTCACGTTATCTATTACAGCCATCACTCTTTTAGCTTTATAACCTTGAATAAAATCCAACAAAAAGGTGCATTGGGGGGAGGTGAATTTCATATTCATAGATTATTTTTCTTGCCAGAATAGAGGCTCAGACATAGAATAGCAGTGCTCTCTCTATCTCTTTAATCATCTAATTTGCCAAAACTAGAAAAACTACTATCTGTAACCATCATGCAGCAGAAGGGCAAATTACTGCTCCTTAACTGTAAGAACCACCAGCCTGTTCCCTTGAACTCAATCACTGAATCCCTACAAGCACCCTGGGTGTTGTTTAGTTTCTGACCCTGACCTCCATGTAGTGAGAAAGCAGCATAACGAGGATGTAACTACACAGCTTCATAAAACATACATTGTTTTTCCAAATGACATGCCCTTATGTGTATGCAAAGGGGCTCCAACCTGCAAGCTCGTGGTGGATGAGATCGGCGAAGTTGGGGTCGTCCCCCCACCAGAAGAGCCAAAGCTCCCTCCGCCCCTGCCTCTGACTGCGCCGCCATACGCTTAGCACGTCGGCCTTCAGGCAGCGGCTGAAGCTGCATAGGATGGGGTCCTCCTCCGTCACTGGAAAGAGGATGGGTGCAGAGGTGGGACCCTGCCACACAAACCTCTTCCATTTGATCCCTGTCAAGTCAGCCTGCAAGATAAGGGAGGGGGAGAGAGGGAGAGAAGGAGATTGTGAGTTTGCAGAGTCGCTGCTTCAGGATCCACTCAGCACCTCGGAGTAAACATGTGCTGAGCACAGTGTAAAGAGTAGGTATTAATCCTCTTTTATGGGGCAGTTCACCCACAAACTAGTACAAGACACCCAGGCTGTCAAAACAGAAAACGGGAAAAGGGGAAGATTGAAAGATACACAGTAAATGACAAGAAAACAGTTGTGTGTTGATTAAAAAAAAAAAAAAAAGAGAACTTGCCCTCAAAAATTGGGACATTTGTTCGTTTCTGCAAAGGACTGCGTACTTGCTTCAGGTGCTTTCAATATCACCACGAACAACATGTTCGAAACACAAATAGGAAAAATCTAATGCTGGTAAATGTGGTCTCACCACCTTAATCCTCATTATTGGTGAGTGCTGGGGGGTGCTTTGCCTTTCTATAAACGCTGTCTGGCTTTTATAGAGAGAACAAAACACACAGGAAAAAGCCTCATAGGCAGTAAATCACTGGCGGGGTTATTAAGTGTTAAAGCAGGAACATTACGCTCCACTGCTAGCTAGCACTGCTGCTTATCATCCAAGCGCCGACAGACTACCCACGTCTACCTTAAGACATGCACGCATACACACACCAACTACCCCAAAAAACACACACAATGCCTAAGGCGTACATCCCCATTTCCACTGGCAATCTTGTGGCAACTGTACGAGCATGGACTGTTTATTTTCATGCCATTTAGCCCTATTCCGTTCAGGCTGAGTTGGCAAGCTGTCCCTCTGTATATTCAACCAATTAATCCATTACAATTCAGGGGATATCTTAACTCAAGTGCAGAGGCGCTGAGCCTGAACAAGTGATTACCCGTGGTTGTGGCGAAGCAGTGGTCTTTTGCCTGGCTAGGGATAAGCTGGGAGATTTGTGGTGTTAGTGGGGGTAGTTTGGGGACTGTCAAATCAGAGCATTGTGTGGTGTCAGCTGGAGCAGAGCTGGATCACAACCAGTTAGTAAGCAATAAGGCGAAGTAAGCACACACTGGTGCACAAATCATTAATAAACCTGAGGTTAAAAATAGTTTTGACTAAAATAATTTATGACTCCTGTACATGTCCCAAGTTATACACCACAGCAGCATACAGGCAAGCTTGTTATTCCACAAAGTATACACTGTATGCACCATCAATAAACAGAAAGCATGTGTTAAATTTGTTCGCCGCCACTAACTCAAGGGGAAAAGTGGCTGGCAAGCATACAAAAGCCCAGGGCGTCATCCTAACTTTAACGCAGCAGTGGTCGGGATGCATGATCAAAACATCATGATCTCTGATGAACAATCTGGCTCCTGAGGAATTCAAAAGCTGCTACACATGCTGAGGTTAAGTCCCAAGGTACAAACAGCAGAGCTAGGTCTGTGTGTAACGACAGAGCTGCAGGGGTTAGGCTGCTCCTTCCTGCTGGAGTGCGAGAAGCACTACACTGCACCTGCATCTTGCTAGGAAACCATGCACACAATGCAAAAAGGATGGCGGGGACAACGGTTAACTGTGAAACCAGATCATAAGCAGTACAGATAGGCAATTAGCAAGTGAACACCCCTGTCACCTTACTGACCGTGGCCAGTCCCTAGTGGTATGTTGCGTTTCATTGTGTAAAAAGGTTTTGTTCAAGTGCCCTACAGGTTTTATTATGGGCTCTCCTCCTCATAGATATTTGTTTCACACTTCTAAACGTTGTAATGTGCTCCACACAGAACACAGCTAGGCATCAAGCTTGTGACATGGCACTGATACCTTTCTTTGAATTACATAACTGTTTGCTAACTCTTTTATAATCTTTTTTAGCCCATTCCACACTTGGTGGTAATAATACATTTTCCTAATAATACTATCCAAATGTGCTTGCTTTGCCATTAAAAAATATCTTAATGTTATAAAGTTAGCTCTCAAGCCTTATAAGATGACCTAACTGTAACCAAGGTCCCATGGCATGAAAATGTCACTTTATGAGTTTTTTTTAACATTAACATGCGTACCCCCAGCCTGTCTGTGGTCCCCCAGTGGCTAGAAATGGTGATAGGTGTAAACCGAGCCCTGGGTATCCTGCTCTGCCTTTGAGAAAATGAAAGCTTAGATGGGCCGATCTGGAATCTTCTCCTTATGAGGTCATAAGGTGCAAGGTTACCTCCCCTTTCTCTGCTTTGCCCGCAAAGAGAATTTGGCTCACCCATGAGAGAGAGACATCATGGCTTTCAAACGACCAAAGTGGCAGTTGGTCAAGGCCACACCCCCACCCTCCACCTTGCCCCCCCCTCTCTCCTCCTCAATAGCTACAGACACAGAAATGGCCCATCCTAAGGAAAGCTCATTGTGGGACTGGCTCTAGTGGCTGTAATTCTGCACCAAGGCTGAATTTCGGGAAAGAGACTTCAGATACAGTATTAGAGGACCACTAAGGTCTATATAAAAGAGACTTCAGATACAGTATTAGGGGACCACTAAGGCCTATATAAAAGAGACTTCAGATACAGTATTAGGGGACCACTAAGGCCTATATAAAAGAGACTTCAGATACAGTATTAGGGGACCACTAAGGCCTATATAAAAGAGACTTCAGATACAGTATTAGGGGACCACTAAGGTCTATATAAAAGAGACTTCAGATACAGTATTAGGGGACCACTAAGGCCTATATAAAAGAGACTTCAGATACAGTATTAGGGGACCACTAAGGCCTATATAAAAGCATCTAAAAAGCAGCATGTCACAGGACCTTTAATAGAAGGGAGATGTACATTGCCATTGCTCTTACAGGCCAGACCTAATGCAGTAGTTAACTAAAGTGGATACAGTTACAAGTATATCGTTATAACATTTTGTTATTGCCAAGGTAGACTGCATGGTCTTGTATTTGCATTAACATTACGCCATGTTAAAAACCCTTTCTTGTATAGATACAGAGGATAGAAAAGCCTCTCAACCTAAGCATTTCCTACTGTATCTTCTTCCATGAAAACGTTAAAATTTACAAGAACTTATTATAGGGCCTATTATAGGGCAATGCCAACTGCTTTCTATTCAAACCCAATTGAGCAGTTCCAGTCTGTTCCATTAGACCATTAGTTGATTAGTCGTTCAAATGAAAAATTAACTGGCGACAACTTGGATTATCAACTAACTGCAAGTTATTCAAAAAGTAACAATAGAAAAAAAAACATTTGATAATTACACTTTCTCAGCTGACAAACCGCTTTAATTGGTGTAAAAAGCAATACAGAGTTGTAAGGCAATCTTTGAATTCAGGCAAACAAGCAACTCTATGCACATGGGGTCAAGAGAAGGTAAAACCGTTTAACAGGCAGCCTGGTATCATGACCCTGACATGCTTCTTGTTATTGACTACAGTTACTGTGGTACAACTGTACACGCTGGCCAACTTGAACCAACTGACCACATCCTAGGGGCACACAAACTTGTGACCTGGTTCATTTCTGAGATTTAGCAACTGTAGTAGCAGTCACAGCTAAAATTCTGATAAAAGCTGCTTCTGCTGCTGCGCTGTTAATGTGTGAATGATATACAACAGTCCACAACAGCAGAAGGCTAGACTCTACATCTTACATTGCAGTTCTATTCATCACCTTTTTGGGACCGTTTCTGTCACCATCAGGATGTTTGCATCTATGCTGCAGTTTCTCTGCCAAGTGGGCAACTGAATGCATTAGGACTCTTTCCTTGAGAATATATGGCACAAAACGAACCTTCACTAAAGCAACCGTGCAGGAAAATGTATACCGGTAACCAAATTCTGTGTTACTGTCAACAAGCAATTATCCTCGGCAATAAATGACTTATTAAAAGGATTGTGTTATCTTAAGTCTATATATGAAATCTCCACTCTCAATATCTGACATCATCATTAACAGATGCTGCATTATTAAACTGTCACAGCCACATCAAATCTTTATAATCATTACTCTGTAATAAATGATGCAAATGATCACTGCAAATAAATGATCACTGCAGATGCATCTCAGTTATTTTAAGATTATTTTAAGAACAAGAACAAGACATTACAACACTATCGTAGTTTAAGATCTATCGGATCCTTATCCAAAACATGAATAATATGAAATCTATTCAATATTGAAAACCACTAAGTGCTATTGTGACAATAACTATGAAAAACACTCCGTTTTACCAAAAGTTGGCGATAGCTAGTACAACGTTTTTCCCTTATGCAGTTTGATTTCATTAAAGAACAGAAGTAGGTGTTCCAAACGTTTGTTACGGATGCAATGATGTTCACCCACTACAGTGTGGAGTTGAAAAGTGTTCACTGACAATCAGATCAGTCTTTTCTCTCCTGCACTGCATGGATGCTAAAAAGAGGCCAATAAGTTTGACCTCGAATCCTCCCACTTCTAGTGAGAACCTGATCTTAATACTATGTGGTGAGAAACTGAAACTCAAAAAGTTTTGAAGTGACTACACAGACTTTTGATCAGCTGTTAGTCTAAAATATACAGTTTGCTTACACATTTGAGGATAGTGAAGATCTAAAGCAATGACACAATGACGCATCTAAACCTGCTCAACTTAATCTATATATAAATGGGGATATCTCTGTGTCCCCACACGTGCAGTACAGCAGCAGGGGCGGGGAGTTGCTGAATCCCTACAAGGCTCATTGATTACGGTTCACCGGCTACAGGTGTCTTGCCAAAAACCGATCATCCGCCAAAAACTCATTGCTGTCTACTCTACATGCAAATGATAAAATAGGGGACACGTTGAATCTCTACATGAGCAGTAGCCGAACCGCGACTGATTGAACCTGCAACATGTGTTACAGGTTGAGTTTAATAAAAAAATTACAACAAAACAAAAACATTCAGGATGTGCTTTACTTATGCCATATCAAACCACCTGTGACCGCACAGTGCAAGTTCTGCTTTCATATATTTAGTTGAAGTAAAAAGAGAGGCATTATCACTCAGCACAATGTACTTCAAGGTGGAGATTTTCAACTCTAATATAATGCTGGATAGCTAATGTACGTTTTCCTCTAAAGTACAAGTACACAGTAAGTCAGTAGTATAGGCCTACAGTTGCATATTAAGTGCTTTGGGGGCCTTCTGTAAGTTATTTCGGAGTACAGTGGTTCTGGAGAAAGCTGCAAGCAGCAATGCAGGAGACCAAGCAATTAGCCCATTCCAAACAGGCATGTTTTGAAAATTAGACAAAAATGTCTGAAGTCACTTTCAATGAAACAGGTCTCTTCTCACGAGACTTCAAGCTGAATCAGTTTTGTTTACACAGGAAATAATCCAAATATTTGCACTGCTGGTTCATAGTGGATGTAACTAATGATGAAGACTGAACATTTTGTCTATGTTAACTATGATTCTACAAACAGAATAAAATGTCCTTGTTGGTAGATGTGCACGATTCAGAAAATGTCACGATTCGATAGATTTTTAGGCTCAAGATTCAATTCAAAGATGTATTTGATTAAAAAACGATTCTCAATTTAAAAAACGATTCACAGTATGTAAATGTAGTTACTTTTCCCATGTGATTGCCGTAGACATAACATTTAAAAGAAAAGAAACAACACATTAAATGTAGTTTGACATTACTTTATATGTCTTCATTCAAAAACTTTTGCAACTAAAAACTGCAAAGTGCCAAGCATTGGCCAGCTTTCAAATACATTTAATTCAAGTATAAAATAAAACCGTTAAATAAAAAGAGCTTTTGGTTCAGAGTTGGGTTGATATGTTGGGTACTTTAGGTTGTTGTTGTTCCACGTCTTTAATGTTAATCTCTGGGTGATGTTGTACCATGGGAGTTCTCAAGTTTGTGGTGTTTCCAAAATACTGAACTTTGGCTTTGCAAAGCCTAAATATAGCATGATTCCTATTAGAGGTGTGAATCTTCACTGATCTCCCGATTTGATTACGATTATCATGTCAGCGATTCAATTCGATATCTCGATGCATCACGATGCGTCAAATAAATGTTTCTATCAAAGCCATGTAGGATATTTAATTCATAGCTTTTCAAGCTTCAAAAACCAAACATTCTGCAGTGCTCTAATACTAAATAAATTGGATACCTAAAACTACAGCACTGAGCACATGGCACTTCCTGAATGTGCAAAACATAACCGAATATGTAAACAGAAATGTTGTTAGGCCTACATTAAATTGTCACCAGAAATAATCGATTATGAGCCGGCCGATTATCAATGCAGCATCGTCCACGTCCACAATTCGATGCATCGATTATTTGATTAATTTCAACACCTCTAATTCCTATCAAGTTCCGTCTTCCCCTCGAGGTTATAAAAGCCAAAATGTGCCCTAACTCTCGCCTTCAATGAGGATGGAGCAGGTTGAATAATTCTTTCGGTCAGGTTTGCTATTGTTGGCGCCGACTAAATTACTTGACGCAGCGCCATCTATGGGAATGGCGACCTAAACTCATTTCAGGACAATAGTATACACGCCATTACAAAAAATTAAATAAATATAAAAAATTATTTAACTCTATCGGTAGAGCTTGAATGTGAATCGATTTTTTTTTTGCACACCCCTACTTGTTGACACACTAAACGTTTATCTTTGTATTTGCACATTCAACAGAGCACAGAGATGATTTGTTAAGGTTTGTGTAGCACTGCTGGGTGACAACATTCTGGGTTTGAAACAGAAAAACAAAGACTGACTGCAAGCATTGTAAGAAACATCTGCCTTGTGATTAACTCTTGCAACACAATGCTTCTTCTACAACTTCATCCCAATAGAAAACTACATTAACTGATATTTAGGTTGAATGTTGTAAAACCTTCAGAGGTCTTTGAAGACACTACTTATTCAACAAGCAATCTCTCTAGTTCAGGGGTGTCAAACTCATTTTCACTAAAAGGGCCACACTGGAAAAAGAGAATCACACCAAGGGCCAGACATGGAGAGTTTATTGACGTGCTTTTGTTACTGCATGTCACTTTTTTTTTTTACATTTTGGTAGGTTTTTTCCTCATTTTTGTGGCTTTCTCAGACATTTGTCACCTTTTTGTAAATTTGTTGCTTCTTCTGACATTTTTGTACGCTTTTTGTTGACGTGAAGGCCTACAAAAGTCATCAAAAGAGTTCCTTAGCCATCATAGAATTTAGTAAATCAAGCAAAACCAATGACGCATTTTTTTTAACAACAACCTGTTTCACAGCCTGAATATGAAAACTCTCTGCTTCTTCTGGGGGAATTTCTGAGACTCAGAGTCGGCAAATCTGCCATACTCTGCTTTGAATGACGTGTAATTGCAGTTTAAAAAACACTTTCCATATGTTTTTGGTTTGGCGTACTACTAAGCGGGCCAAAATTTATTGTGAATCCAAATTGATATACGGGCTGGATCTAAATCTGCAAGGGGCCGGATTTGGCCCGCGAGCCTTGACTTTGACACATGTGCTCTAGTTGTACATATGTACAGTAGGCTATATTATTTAGGAATAAAATGTGGCGTTAAACTGTTTTTATAGCATTCAAAAAAGTTACAGTGTAGAAACATTTAGTGACATTGCTTGTAGTTTGTACCTCTGTTCTGTTGCCAGATTTTGTACAAAATACACGAGATTGTGAATTAAACTGTGGACTACAGACAAAATATTAACTTCTGTCCTTATATATTCCTGAGACTGAAGAAGACTGGACACCGTCAGTACTCTACTCCTTATCAACAATATCCAAGAGGCAGACTGCTCTATCAAGAATAAATGGGCCTTCTGCAGTTCTTCTTCTATCTGTCCTTTCAAAATAAATTAGTGGCAGCATGTGTGCAAAAACAGAGGGTGCCACAGATATCTGTGTATTTCCTTCCAACGTTCATGCTTTGCAGGCTGTGCGTGCAAGTGTGCCTCAAACACTTGATGCACTACTATTAATCTGCAAGTTTTCCACCTGCCTGCGTCTTGGTAAATGTTATTAAAAGTATGTGAGCAACTGCTTGTGGGTCATAAGAAGTTTAATCTTTTCATATGCCAAAGCAAAAAATAAATAAATAAATCACACTGCTGCATTGGAAGGGAATCTAAGGCCAAAAGGCACTGGATAGGGGAAGGAAGTTTTCCTGAGGTGACACGTACTTGGAGGGGTGGTGGGGGGGGGGGGTTATGACCCCTGCTTTTGCCAGCTGCTCACCTTCCCTCTGGCCACTTAAGGTTCTCAGTAGGGAACACTGTGTTCAAACAGCTGCCTTCCTGCCTTTCAAGATATGGGACAAGCAACAGGTGAAGCTGCTCAAATCATGCCGCAGATGCTCCTCTTCTACCAAGTCTCTTTTCCTGTGTGTCACCTCTCTCTCTCTCTCTCTGTTAACTCTCTGTCATGGAGCTAACATGAAACTAACAAGTGTGTGTTTGCGATTTTGGTTGAAGAGAATGCAAATTCGATCAGTTTCATTTGAGCAACTTTAAACACAGCTCTTTTTAAGTTAGTGCATGCCACGTCCGATGCTATCACCGAACAGAAGATTTTTGCAAAGTGCTTTTTTAAAGGTTAGAACCTATGGCGCTGAAATGCATGGAAGCAAAAATTACAAATGTCACGAAAAGCCAGCTACACTGGTGTATAATAATCCAGAAACAGATAAACTGAATGTATACACACCCAAGTTAATTCCAATACGCCCGCTTTAAAATGCAAAAAAAGAAGAAAAAAAAGTAACAAGTAGTATCATACTCCAGAGAAGACTATCCACTGAAAAACTAAGAGGGAAAAAAGTACCACAATGTATTCGCATTCTTTCACCATAAAACCACAAAGTGGAGTCTGTTCAGTGAGTGAGTCATAACAGCAGTGGTGTTATGCTTAGTCTCAGTGTGCAGGAAAATGTCAGCCAGACAGGCACAGCAACACAACTACCAGCCTCTACCTTGCCTGTCCACTGTAGCCAACGCTGCCTTCAAGTGCTGTCGTAAACACTGTAATTACGAGTTCAGCACACACAATCGACCCAGCTAAGTAGTATTGAGAGAATGGGGATTTTCTGCAATGAAATGTTACCTTTAGGGGGCGGACAGCTTGAAGCTGAGTAAATTTGTGGCAAAAGCAGTGTAGTATTTCATTACGTTGTTATTATACTACAATTCTATGTCAACATGTTGATGCATTTCGACTCCGACTCTTCACTTAACTTTTAATAACATTTTTTGCATAGCATATTAATAAATCAATCTAGATCGATGCACTTTGTGGTCTTTAACTTCTGGCCCTGCACCACAAAGTGGTTCTGGATCATTTAATCTATAACA